>NC_055686.1:20049809-20349809 GCF_017639745.1 Melanotaenia boesemani | reverse complement strand
TAATGAGCGTGAGGATCATGTTGAAATTCTTTTGTCAGAGGGAAGAGAAGAGTTCAAAAAAGTGGGGAAAGCTGAAGCCAAGCCTAATTGGATTACATTGTGCTCATTTATTTTCCAGTGATGGCTAAATTATTAACGAACACAATTTAAAGACAAAATCCTAAATTAACACTTAGGTTTTGGTAATGACTTATATATCCATTTAATTTTAGATAGTGACAAAATGATCACAGTTTATTTGTACACTGCACAAACCTAATGAACAGAAGACAGTACTTTTTCTGTTAAAATTGTCTGGCTTTTGTTTTTTTAAAGTCACAAAAAAAGCTCTGTATCCACACAGATTTCAATTATTTCTTTGAATGGTGCACCCAAAGATGAGCTAGTTGCATTCCCTTGCAATACTTCCATGTCACCTCACCAAATTTATTGTGCGGTGACATAAATATGTAAATTTCTCACCATACAGGATTACTGAGCAGTGCAGTGATAATTAACTTTGGGGCAAATAACTGAAGTGTACTTGTGCCGTTTGCCCCAGTTAGAACGCACCTATTATCCACTAAAGTTGTTGCACTGCAAGAAACAACTCCTGACTGTTGCAAGGTGGAACTCTGCAGCCAGTTGGCATCTGCTGTCAGGAATGGATGAAATGAAGACTTAGCAAAAGCCATAAGAATACACCAGCTTGGAGGCAGCAGTGGCTTGGGACCACTTATCAGGTCAAACAAGCAGACGCTAGCAGTTAGCTGCTATGACTGAGTAAGTAGGTGCTAACCAAAATCCACCTGGAAAGGGCAGATTGAGCAAGAGGGTGACAGCAGAGGTGAACACCAATTCCTGGCTACTATCAGCCACTCGCACACACTCTCAAGTACACCCACACTACCAGGTACTAGGAGTAAGCAAGCAAGTAACAACAGCTGTGAACATGCCTCAAAGTTACCACCCATCGGCTCAGCCAATCTTTCCTTTTAGTCTGTGCTTGCCTTCATGCTTCATGCTGAGTGGAAATTAGCAGCAGCTGAGGCTGCTTGTCAGGCTGCTCACCTTCATATTCTGAATGCTATTCCGGCTAGCAGATATATCATGGGATTTGAGGTGATTTCAGGCTTGAAATGGGTGTTTGTCAAAAGTCCTGTAGTGTGCATTCAGAAGTCTCTATCCTCCTTTTGCCCAATCCACTTAGCCTAGGTACACACTTGGGGATTTTTTTAATCTGATGGGATTTTTTATCTGATTTTTTATAGTCGACTTTTCTCACACACGTGAAGATATTTCGTCGTAATTATTGAACATGTTTAATACTTCCGATTGTCAGCCGTGACTGTCTGGACGAATTTGCTCTTAACACACCTCAGACAAAATGATCATTTTATAGGAAAATCTTATAAGACTCAAGATAATCAGGAACAAAATCAGGAGAAAAACAGCCCGATAATCTTTATGTGTATACCTAGCCTTAGCAATCCAACCAGTCAGAAGACACTTTCTCACAATAGTCTCATTTTCAGGAGACAGAGTAGAGAAAGTTCGCCCTTCTGAAATAATTCAAACCTATTTGAAATTATGATGAGAGCAAAGGTACCCAAGAGTAAGAATTAAACAAGTAGAAATAGTCATGTCAGGTCCTGATTATGGATGTTTTCACACTCACACACATAGGAGATTTTCACAAAGTGCGAGTCATGTAATAATCATACCTACTTATATGGTACCTTATAAATGGACTGGAGTGATATAGCAGCTGTAAGCCAACACAGAAGAAGAATCTATCCCTCCATGACCCTTCCTGGGCTCTGTAGCTCTCTGTTCTAACTACAGTGTATGACTCACCCTTTTATTTTATTATTAGCACGCTGAGTGTTTTTATTGCCTGTTGAACAAAGAAGGCGCTGAATTGAAACATCTACTCCGGGAGAAAATGTGTATTTTTCTTTATACAACGTAAAATCTCAGCTTTTCTTGAATTTGCCCTAAGTAGAGTCAAACACAGACCTCGATCACACCTTTTGTTGTATGTTGTCAGAAGTTGGACAACAATAACCACATACTTGCTCTCACTGTTGCTAATGGGTTCACAATGGCTGTTGACAGATTGCTTGCATCTGTCAGCATCATGGCTTCTAAGAAAACCACACATGCCCAGTCACTTCTTGTACAGTCTGTTCCCTAGTGCCAGTTTTTTAGCCCAGAGTGGGGACAGCCATATTGATTTCGTCCTACCTCTCCATTAACAAGCCTCTATCAAGACAGCCAGGAAGCTTGTGGTTATCTGATTTCCCTTTTTATAAGCAGATCAGAAAACAGCTGCTAAACTTTGCAATGATAATGGTGTTATCTTTGTGCCATTGGGTTCCCTTGTGGCTCCCACACAGCTTTATAACACTTAGACTTGTCGTTTTCCTCTGGATCACAAGTCTGTGAGATAATGTTCTGCTATAGCTGATTGCAGAGCTATAAATGACTTTATGCCTGTAGCCTGGTGTCTTGATTAAACTGCTAATTCTGATAATTACTTTATAATGACTTTGCCTTCCCTTTTTTCACTTTGCAGTTATATTTTTTGACCAGACACTTATCATAGCTTGTGGTTTTTACTCAAAGTGCAACTATGCCAAAACTCAAAATGCCTTATTGATTCTGGCTGAGTTTCATCGGTCTCGGTGTCAAACCAAACAAAGAAAAAAAAAAAGAAAAAAAGCAGCAGACATACAATTAAAAAGTGTTCTGTTATTCAGCTGGACTATGCATCAGTGAGTGATGGTATTCTGTATGCTTAATAGATAACCTTTTACAATTTTAGTGCATCACATGATAAATGACGACCAAAACTGGAAGACGGAAAAAATTGGTGTGAGAATGCCTCAAGTAAAAAACACCAGATATATAAACACAGGCACATCCCACTCATTAGAAATAATGACTAAAGCAATTTACCAAGAGCAATTAAATTAAAGACAAACTTTTTCTGAGGTAAAGAATGCTTCAGTCAGCAACATCTAAAATAATCACACAACAGAATGAATTGTTTTCAGGGTGCTTTTCAAATTTTTGTATTTCAATAGGATGTCGTATTATCCCTGGAAATTAGATTTTGTTGTCAGTATTTTCTTTTTTAATACAAACCTAACCATGTTTTCTAAACCCAACCTTAGTTAGTTAAACTTTAACTTTAACTACCTACTATAAAAAGGTAGTCCTCTATTACTTAACTTTGGGAGCTAACCTGTTACCTGTAACCTATGCTTCTGTAAATGCCAATAGTTTTTCTTCTTTTTTTATTTTTTGTTAAGGCCACAGCAGTTTTTTTTTTCCTCGGCTAGCAAGAACACTGCCAGTATGGCTGTTAATGATTTGATCCCTAAAACAGAATAAACAGGAATTTAATAAGTGAACTTTAGCTGTATTGGTAGTCTTAAAACAGAAGCCACATTAAGCTGCTCAGGCCATGATTATAGCTTTATACTTTGATTGGTATTGAGCCTCTAAATGGTTTTAGTTTTCTTATTTAACGCTTCAGCTGCTGAGGGGTGCCACGCAGCAATTATCTGTGAGGCAGTTACAGTGTAAGCAGCCATAATGTCTAAATAAAGATTAATGTATACAGTTTACAATGACATAAAACAAGCTGGAGAGGCACTCATATATCCTACTTTATTAGTTTTACAATGCTACCATTTATAAAATAACAACTGTGTATTCATCATGACACTGCAGCCGATACCAGTGTTATAGGAAACGTCTAACAGCTTTATTTAATAAGATACAGTCATATATCTGCACTGAAGGCTAATCACAGTGAAATATATAGTCCTCTGCCATCTCTCACACTACATCACTGCACCCACCCTACTGTAAAGGAACACCCAATATTCAGCATCAACATGTATTTGAACCAATTATTCAAAAGTGCATTCATTACAGATTGCAAGAGGTGCCATGTTGCTGCGTAGGTCCATTGTGCAAATCTGTTTAAAGTGGCATGCTGTGATGACTCCCACTCAGACGCTTTGTACAAGTGAGGAGAAAAGAAGAGATATTTCAAAGGCTACCAGAACAATTTAGTTAATATAAATTCAGATTTTAACAGAAGAAAGACTGAACTGCTGTGTATTATTCTAAACAATTGGCTATGATTGTGTTCAGTTGTGTAACATCATATGATAGGTATGATGGGTTTACTGTGACACTTTATCTTCTGCAGTTTTGTGTTCACTAGTCGCTCGCTCTCTTTGCTTCAGGTTTCTCTTTAAAGTGACATGGACTGGTTTGGTCAAAGATTCTGTTATTGTACAAAAATATAAGATGGTTTCCAAAATACATTCAGGTAAAATTAATCCAGCTTTATTTTTTTTTAAATGGAGTTTTATTTCCATCTTTTACTGTTTTAGAATAACACTAAGGAAACAAGCCACGAACAAAGGTTTGAGCACCTTAAACTGTGAACATGTGTTAAGTCTCACAGCTTGCTGATGCCTTTTATAGCCCACCAAAACTCCACGCTGGAGCAATTCACAGCTTTGTAGACGTGTCTACATCTTTAGCTTTCCTTTTTACATGAGGGGGCAATGGTAAAAATAGCTGGGACAACATGAATTGTAGACTGCTTTGTTTGTTTAGGAAAATGAATGCAGAGTAAATAATAATAATAATAATAATAATAATAATAATAATAATAATAATAATAATAATAAATAAATAAAAAGAGCACATCTACAAAGATTTTACATTTCCATGATTTTATATGGTGATAAATCATAAAGTCATTGTGGGACATGAGAGTAAATTGGACTGTGCTTAAGCCTCCTGCTGTTTTCAACCACATTTTTACAGTGAAACAGGAGCGTTAGTGTTGTCTCATTCTCATTACACTGCGTGCTTTTCTTGTGTTTAGGAGTTTTTAGATCCTAGTGACCTTGCGTTACATGAGGGGGTCCAACTCCCAGAATTATCATCAAACTGATCTTTCTTGATGATTTTGTCAGTTTCACTCAGCTAAAGAGAACTGATGGTTTCTTTCTGCACCTCTTCTCTCTCTATTGAGTCTGTTGTGATAAAATAAGCTGGAAACATGCAAAAAAAAAAAGTCTGGACACTTTCACTAAGGTTCAACTTGATCTGCTCAGTTTTCTGAGTCCAGTCGGACTTATTAATTCACCAGGCCTTTCATTATATCTGTTGTATTTTTGTATTTTTAAATTAAACGTCCAAGGTTTTTATTTCTGCTGTCTTCTCACACTATTACATCCACTCTGTGGCTGCAGCTTCTCACTGACACCCACTCAACAGCTCTCCCACCTCCAACTCCTCCAAAATGTCTAGTGTGTAAATGAAACATGGCATGTGTCCATGAGCAAAATGACATCTTTGAAGTCCATCGTTTCTCATGACACATTTGCTTGTGAAAATTGGTCTAAAACTCTTGCAGTGTGAACCTGGTTTTAAATTAACAAGATATTAAGTGTGACAAGTTACACATTTCAGTCTATTTTGAGACTTGGAGATGTAGAGTATTGTTGTTGTTTTTTGTTGTTTGGTTTTGTTTGTTGCATGTATTAAAAAAATGCAATATAGATATCTTTTCAGCTTCCAGTCTGAGTTGTTGCACATAATGCAAAGACACAAAACTGAAAAAGAAAAACAGGGAACCTTTGTTGCACAGCCTTCTCTTCACTTCTGATGTGAGAAAGGGATAACATTTTTGGGGGAAAAAATCCTTAAAGCATAATTTATATTATGTTCACACAGAAATTTAAGCACACAAGAATCCAAGGTATGACATCAAAAGAAAACCTCATTTAATGATCAATAGTGAGTCCAGGTTTTGGAAGTCAAACTGGATTAGAGAGCTGCAGAGCAGTTACCTATAGACATGATTTAACCTGTCTTGCATTTTAAACTGACCATATAGTCTGGGCACATAAAGGCCTCCCTCCTGGATTAGAAGTGTCATCAAAGCCTTTTCAGATTTGTACGAGGGCATGACAGTATGTGCACACAAGTCACGTCTGCCGACCATACAGAGATAATTGTAAAAACATTTTGCTGAGCAATGGTTCTTCATTTTCACAGCCTCCAATTGCTGAAAACTTGTGACTCATTAACAAAATGTAATGGCCTTCCTGGTGTGTAATGAGTGTGTAATTTGATTCTGCCTTGAGGAGCTAATCAAAGCCAACATTTCTGCTACACACAGATGTGCAGGCACACCTCCAGTTTGCTGAAAAGTACAATAGGCTGGAAAAAAAACAAAGGTAGCTGATATATTATTTTATCATCAATCAAAATACTCAAGAGAAGCATTAATGAAATAACTGTTTTTGATTACACTTTAATGACACCTGCTATCAGTCAGCCATGTAAAAAAAAAGACTAGCTTGTATAAGCTTGAACTGTGGCTGTGTCCTGTAGAGAGTGAAACAGCAGATAAGGTTAACCATAAAAGCATAGAATGGTCCTCAAATTCTGCCCTGAAACATGGATAATGGTGTGTTTTCCACATTTGGTCATTAAGTGTCACATATTATGTAACACACCATCAAGACCTCTGCTCAGAACTGACCTTTAATGGTGCTGTAGACCATTTTTGCCTCCTGAACAGTGCACCGGTCAGACCTACAGTCACCTTATTTCACAGTGTCCAAGCCATGACGCTCTTTAGGAAACTTAGTGCTCCATGCCTCACTTTCTGGCTGAAAATTAAAATTTTCCATGTGATACACTGACTTTCTGGCCATAAAAGGCAGAAAAACTTAACAGCAGTAATTAATTTCATTATAAAACCATAAAGATGTTCATTTGTCTATCATAAAGTGATGAGAATTTTCTTAGTTCTTTGTTTCTTTTACAAAAATTAGCTGAATGTAATAGTTGATATTGTTATCTTTATGGTCTCCAATTTTAAATTTCTTTAATAATGACAGATATGTGGATAAAAAACATAATTATTTTAGTAGTTATCAGATTAAAAAAAATAAATCAACATTTTTTTTTAATATATCAAAAGTTTTCTGTCACTGATGGATGATTTTGTTGCACCTTTAAACACGTGAACCAAAGCATGTCAGGCCTCTGCGGAGCTATGTAGCGCCTACGGCGGTGACGCAGAGGCAGGCGTTGCGTGAGTAAAAATCCACCGTTACGCAGACGTACTACCTTATGATTGGTCAATTTGGGATTACGAGTTTCCGGATTTCTGGATCTTCTCGCTGTATTTGTGTAGTAACCGTCATTTTTAAAAACAACACCCAATGGATCAAGTTAATGAGAGTCTGATCGAATTATTTCTGTTTTTTTCCACAAGCTAATAAAGACACTGAACTATACTGGACGCCGTTGTTGTTTTAAAACAGAAAATGCCTAGTAAACTAAAGGGAATCATCAAAAGAACTCCGACCTGGTGAGTTTACCGGCCGATACCACTCCTGCTCCCACCTTCAGATTAGAAGGAGAAACTGCAACATCACACCAAAACTACGTGTAACCCCTACGCTCGAGTGCAAAAGCAAACTCACCACGTGAGCTGCGCCGTTAACTACTGCATGTAGGTGCCGCGCAATTATAAATCCGCCTTTAGCTAACATCCCTACTTACTTTTGTTTTGTTTTTCTTTTGTAGAATGTAAAGAAAATTTGGCACTAAGTTGTTGTTTTCTTCTTAGTAGTGTTTTTCAAATGAGCACAAGGCTAACATGTTTCTTGTTGTTACTGTCAGTCCCCCAAATGGCACATTATGTAACTCACACCTGAACAAAACAAGAAAAATCATCATAGGAAATTCCAAAGAGAGGTCAGAAACAAACCCATTTAACCAAAAGGATTGTTTTCCTTACTACTTGTCATTTTTCCACACATCTCATTGTGATATCGAATGGTCAGACATGGCGAACTTACAAAGTTTGGCACCCTGATCATGAGACCTAAAGCTAGAAGTTAGTGAGGCAAAACCACAAATCAGAAACATGGCCTGCAGCAGTTTAACTGATTATGTGAAATTGAGAAAAGAGAGATCAAAAATGTCAGCTGGAGTGATAACATCTAACATGCCACATTTTGTTGTGTTGTCAAGCGTTTAGCCCTGTGGAAACAGTTATTGTCCTTTATCCAATTTTTCTACCTTTTTCAATGAGTGTCATATCTGTGTTGATGAGAAATGTCCATTTATCACATGCTTTTGAATTAAATCAAATTAACCTTTATTGAGAGTTTTTTGACCCATTCATTTTAGGTGGACTAAGCCATCTATGTTGCCAGGCTTTTGTTTTTCTTTCAAGTGAGACATTTTTGAACATTCAGTATTCAGCAAGAAGAAACACATCTACAAAAGGATGCAAGATTGGACAGAGCTACTGTACCATCACTGATTCGGTGTTTGGTAGGTATGCATGTGTGAATGTGCATTACCTTTCAGCTGAACTGACAGCCTGGAATACTGGACTGCATTATGAGACAATGATTGAACTATTGCAAATGATAATACTCCATTAATAGCTTATGAGCACATTTGAAAGAAAACACAAATAAAGAAATCATGAGACCATAAGGCAACCAAACAGCTATGGCTCAACGATAATGAAGGCTGCACAGAGAGGGAAAAAACTAGATTAAGGCATTTCCTCTTGAGATGCCTTGTGGGCAGTAACTGCAAGAGGCTCTTTGTGTGTTTTTGTGAGACATTAGGGGTAGTAATTGAGTTGGGCTGAACAAGGCCAATGACCAGAACAGAAAGGTCAGTGGCTGGAGTTTATTGGGTTGGCGTTTGGAAATGTTACTAAACCCTGGAGGCTTTGACCATTTGCAACAAATCACTTCCGACAGATAAATCGATCAGCTGCTATTTGTGGATGCGTAACATTTACTTAGGAGCTGCAAGGTTGTAAGTTCAAGCATCAGCACGTTATGAGTTAAGAAGCCATTGTTCAACAATTAATGAAGCCAGACTTGACACTTGGGCCATTTAAAAAAAAACTAAGCAAGATGAGACACACTGTACCTCAAGCCAAGCAGTCTTTTAACTTAAAAACAACTAGTTTTCAGTGCGTTCTGAAGAAAATCAGTGTTTTAATCTAATCTATTGTAGCGGTTCAGTGTTTTAAACCTTTTCTGACGGCCAGGTAACCCTGTTCCTAACCGTTGATGCAACCAATGTGAAGGGGTTCTTACTGCTGGCCAGCAAAAAGTTGGTGCCTGTTAAGAACCAGTTTTGCCAGTGCTTATGTCAGGCCCTGGCTCCGAACCAGCACTGAAACCAGCCCGGTGGAAAAGGGACCACTGATTCTGTTCAGAACTTTTGGTCTGAGTTTCCAATTTGTTGTAAATCAGCTAAGATGAGAGTTAACACCTTTAGGCCTGAGGGGGAACTGGGGACAAACATTAAATCAGAAGAGTATTTTTTGGTGGGAAAATTGTGAATTTCCTGTTCATGGATAAAAGCAGTAGAAGGAAGTTTCCTCTGATTTGTGTCTGGACTTACAGTATATGAAGCTAAGAGTGAGGAGCATAAAGACCCGAACCTCTACTCCTCTACACTTGAAGATGTCAGAATAAAGTTACCTTCCAGATGAGGAGTTTTCAGGTCTACAGGTCTTCTTTGTGTGCTGCCACAAAGACTACTGTGTCCACTGTCTTTGGAGGATGAAGAAATAATGGTCATATAAAAATTCAAGACATCATGGAAGGTTAAGCTTTCAACATATTTTTGTAGACTTTCTGAATTGGGGCTTTGAAAACTCACACCTACATGTTTCATGCTACTTGTTTGCAGTCTAGGAAACACATGGAGCAATCTAAGCTATTGGCAGCTCCTGTTGTGGAAACTCTGGATGAACCATCAACAAGCTAAGTAGTGATGTGCAGTTTAATACATTAAGAGATTCAGTACTGGGAATAAAACAGCCATTGTGGGGTTTAAAAAATAGAAAAATGACTGAAAAATATTTACTTGATAATATAGATTAAAACATCACCCGCTCATATATTTTGAATCATGGTAAAAATGAATATTTTAAAATAAATTTATACTTTTGCAGTTATTGTTGAATTTTTTTTTTAATTTTGTAGTTTACTTGCAATTTCACTTCAAGCTCAGTAAACTATCATTTCTTTTCCCCTAACTGTTGTGTTTTGAGAGAGATTTTTGTAGAAATTATTATTATAGGATCGGTATCGTAAATATTAGCCTGAATTTTATTTGGTATCAGACGGTAAAGAATATCAATGGTTTGCAGAGCCATAGAGCAAAGTTGAAGAACCAAGAACTGCATCAAGAAACTCATAGTAGCCCTTACCTCAGATATTTCTGAGTCTGCCTTTAAGCAAAACACTAGGACATTTAGGCTTGAGTGTGCAGAGAGTGTACGGAGAAAGAATACAGTATTTTATGTGATCACCACTGCTTGATGCCTCTATTTTACACAGCAGAACATAAAACTATTAGATAGGGTCAAGGACAGGAGCCGACAGGGCAGATTCTTTCTGCTGATTTACAAAAGCCTCAAACGTTGTAAAGTCTCAAACACCACAGTTTTTAAAATATTTTCTCCACACACAACAAATTTCAAATTTACTGTTTAACATGTTAAACTTTTTTCTTCAGATAGCATAAAAATGTTCAAAATCAAATCCAGGAAAACTATATCTAAAAATACCGTTGTTGGTTTGACTCTGACTCGCTGATTGGAAATGCTTTTTTCCTTCCAAACAGGCTTTTGTTTGCTTGAATGGCAGGTAAACAAGGCTGAGTAAAATATCTAAATCCTGGTCATTTTACTTCGGAGACTGCTCAGTAGACTCGCTGAGGCTTAAGAGTTAACCCTCCCTCACTGTTACTACATAATTTATCATGTTTAGTCAGGATTTCCTCCGAGCCTTATGAAGGGAGAAGCAACATCAGTGATGAAATGCATATTACAGATGGAAAAAATTACCTTTCATAAATATTTAAGTAGACTGACTTGTTTGATTTTGTTTGCTAAGAAGCAAGTATAAGACTGACCAAGCAAAGCAGACAGTTTGAATTGTAAGTACTGATTACTTACTCGATAGATGTCATTTTCTAAGAAACAGAGCAGGACATTTCAGATAATTGAACCAGTATAAAGGACATAACTAAAGGCCCTGTATTTTTATATCCAGCTATTGTTCTATGAATCAGCTTAGGTATACATATTCTGAAAACACTGATCTGCTCACTGTCACTTTATTCCTGTGTTTTGTTTGTGTTATAAGACTTGAGCCAAGAACTGATAATGAAATAGGCAAAGGTTCAATTACAACTTCTTTTTATATTTTATTATTTTATTAAAATGACAAAATACTTTTGAACAACTGATGATACACCTAATGGCAAAACTGAAATTCCAGTAGAACTTCAAATGATAAATAAAAGTACAGCTAAAATTGATACTAACTTGCTGTTAACATCTAATAAAAATAAAAAAATATATATTATTATGATAGTGTTACTGTATTTTGCACCTTAGGGCCAGGGTGTCTCACAATTACTCATTTTTATGATTAAAGTGTGTGTCTGTTGCTCTGTTGGACAGATGAAGAGCCTGAATGAAGGATATAAAGTATTAGCAGTAAATATGCATAGTAGGGGTGATTAAAGCAGTTTCTTCCTAGCAAGCAGTCTTTGCATGTACACACAAGCTGTCAGTGGATTTGCATAGTTCATCAAATTCCTGCCACTTTCTCAATGGCATTAACATTAATGTATTTATATCAGTATTTGACCACAAAGACAGTCCATCATACTTTCTTTGCTCTCTTCTGCTATTTAATAAGTAAATGAGTTTCCGAAAAAACACATCTCTGCACCAAATGGCTTTGTTCCAGGTCAGTGAAGTTAATGTCCATGGTGCATGTGACTGTATGGCAAGTCAATGTGAATGATGTTGCTCTGAGAGCTGGGAGATTACACAACGATATCTTCATAATATGTGAAACAGGATAAATCCTTATTAATAATCCTGCTTGGGAGCTTTTTTTTTACTTTCTTACTTTTTACAGGGCAGCTTGTACTATATGTTTAAAAAAGGTGCAAGACTTTCTTTTCTGAGGTTCTCATACAGCCAAGTCTACACACTACTATCCTTTGCATGTTTTTGTAGTTTATATCTGCATTTCATGCTAGTGTTCATGTGACAAATGTTGAAGAGGGAACAGAAAATGGATTTTCATGGTAGACCTGCATTGCAGAATAGGTCACTGAAGTGTAAAAATTTCACAAAGATTCAACCAAGCTTTATAAAAGCGATCCAGAAGGGGTGTCTGCAGCAATTTAAGATTCTTTTTATTTAACAGCATCCCACTTCAAAAGAGCTGAGGCTGAAATAAAAGTGTTTCTGGATTTTCTTTACATCTTTTTTTTCCCTCAGTGGACTGTGACAATGATAACAATGAGGTTTTCTTAAGTGTACAATAGCTAATTTGGTGATTTCCACTTCAGAATGATCTGTTTTTAAATGTAGTGCTACCTAAGAGCCTGAAAACTACAAATAATGAGTCACAGTTTCCAGTCTTGTCTTTTCTTCTTTTGTGAAGAAGTAAAACTGAAGAGATGGTATTAAATTGTTCAGCTCCAACTAGATTTTTCTAGCCAACTTCTCTCTTTTGCTGCCTTTGCTTTTGTTTTATTGCTTTTCAATTAAATTGACATTTTAAATGATTTTCACATCATTTCATCCATGTTTATTTACATTTAATCAACTGGCACAATGAGTTGTGCCACTGTATATAATTATGTAACATGTAATTATAGTTATTCCATTGTCACTAAATAAAAACACACAAATCATTAAAAACCAGACAGGTGAATATTACTGATGATCTTGTTACAATACAATGTAAACCTGAGGTCCTGACTTTCCTTTGGATATTAATGTTACGCTTGGAGCACAAGGTGAATATACATGATACTTAAGTTTCCAATAAGTCTGCTTTTTACCACTTTTACACATTAATGAAAAGTCTTGTGCTACTTATTGTAGTTCTAGAAAAAAGCAACAACGCTGTAGTTACAATTATAAATAATTTACACAATTAAAAAAAAAACTTGTATAGAAGGAACTGTTGTCAAACTTTCAGTACATCTTAGTTACACATATGTCTTCACATGTAACGATCCACGTCAGCCAAGTAGAAAATAAAATAATGAAAACAAAGTTGGAGATAAAGACAACATTGTACCAAATAAAATAGGCAGAAAATTTGCTAAAAAACATTGGTCTAATTGTGGTTAAATGCCAATGTGCACTCACAAAATAAAGAAAAGGATGCATATGTCGCATCATCAGTGGGCTGATTCTCTTTTTTTTAAAGGAAAAACTTCAAACGTCTTTTCAAAGAAAACCTTCAACCATTTTTAGAGAGGATTCTTCTCAGCTTTACATCATTTATGAAGACTTTCCCACAGTAAAGCCTGTCACATAAGAACAGACAACTAAAGCTGCATTGAAATTCTGTTCATGATAAACACCAACCCATTTGTTACAGACAAGCTAACAAAAGTAAACATACAGTGTTGAAATATGAAGAAACATCATTTGTGCTGCTTTTGAACACAACTAATCCAATTATTTATCTTTTAGAGGACCAGTTTGAATTTTTGCAGCATTATGAGTAATACTGAGTGGACACTTGCTCCAAATTTTAATGCATTCAAAGAGTTTTGAGCAGCTACATGTGGAATAATAATCATTGAGGAACAAATGAATTAATTCCTCACAAGAATAAATAAAACAAAACCAGCATATTCAATAAGAACCAGTCGACCTACGGGCCACTCTTCTTTAACAACACAGCTGTGGAGGTGGTCAGTAGCACAAAATTCCTGGGGGTGCATATCAGAGATGATCTTACCTGGTCAAGCCTGCACTTCCTGCATAGGATGAGAACAGCCCACCTGCCCCCCACCCATCTACACTACATTCTACAGAGGCACCACAGAGATCATCCTCACCAGCTGCATCTCTGTGTGGCGTGGAGGCTGCAGTGCCTCTGACAGGAAGAATGCAAGGAGAGGGGTGAGGACAGCAAAGAAGATCAGTGGGACATTGCACCAAAAAGCTGCATATTCCAAGCTAGAACCATCACTAGGGACTCCTCATACCCCCACCACAGTCTGTTCTTCCTACTGGCCTCTGAAAAAAGGTTCAGAAGCATTCTGTGCTGGACCACCAGGTTCAGTAACAGCTCTTCCCCCAGGTCACCAGACTGCTGAAATCAAAATAACTTATTCATTCATGCTGCCATACTACACATTCCTGTTGCCATATGACTAATTTATGCTGCTATAGTCTCATTTTCATCATTTTACTACAATTCTGAACTTTCATTTGTGTTTCTTTGTTGCCATATTGCACTCTGAATACATCTGTGATTCCTATTTATAGTAATTTATATAAAAAATAACCATATATAAATATATACAGAGAGAGAGAGAGACAGAGAGCAAGAGAGAGAGAGAGAGAGAGAGAGAGAGAGAGAGAGAGAGAGATCTTTTGTATTACTGGTAACACTCTGGTCATTTTAACTACTGCACTTTATAGTATAGTTTTTTTTTTTGTTTAGCTTTTTTAGTAGAGCCATTTTGTTTATAGTTTTTCATGTTTATTCTGTCCTGAGCCACATGCATCATAATTTTGTTCTGTTTACACTGGTGCATTCTGAATGACAATAAAGTCTGAGTATTGTGTGCTGTGAGGGCAGGCCTGAGTTGGCTCTGAAATGCTGCTGCTCAGGGGGTTTTATTTGAGCTGGTGACTCAGCTCAGGACTGGCATGTCCTCCACAAGCTGACATAATGCCACGTAATGACATGCTGAAGTTCAGAAATAAAACAACGTAGAAAGAGCCCACGCCAAACCTTTCTGAGACCTCCACCTTCAAACTGCTTGGTGATTGCAAAAGTATTTCTCAGGCTAAGAAAGTGGGCACTTTTGGGGATTTCAGCATTTGTAAACGTGCAGTGGCACCTCCAGAGAAGTCTATAATTAAAAAAAATGGAACAGAGAAGGAATCCCCTTCTATTAAGCCCCTCAGAGCCACAACACTTGCAAACTTTACAGTTTCATGTTGAGGGGCTTGTGTTGGGTAAAACCATCCAACAGACATCGACATTTTAGTGGTGTCAGCGTGGTGTTCCTTTTCTTCTCAGCTCCAGCGTGTGCAGGCCCTCCTGCCGTCCCAGGGCATGCTGCGTGCCAACTTTGTGGGCTGTCTCAGTAGCAGTGATGTCAATTTGGGCGTACTTGGTAGAGCTCTTTCCTGTAGAGACAACAACACACCACTTTTACTGTAAAACAGCTTTTGCATTTTCTTTTGATTCAGTAGCCTGAGTAAGAAACAGAAAATTATGGGAATAACATTTTTAGAACTGCTCTTATTAGCTTGTTTGCCCAAAGTTAGATGAACATAAGAGGTGGCATTCCTGTTAGAAATCAACCAACTATCTCCATTTTAATATGTTGTAATAATAAAGAAACCTAAATTAGTCATTTTCAAGAAGAAAACACAATATAATTGAAAGAATAAGTATGCCAAATAGAAAAGGGGGGAGGTTTTGCATTATGTTTATAATGTACATTTTACACAGCAGCACCCCAGCTCTTTTGGAACTGGGATTGTACATGACCATCTTTACAACATGTGAGACAGATAAAAATTTATCTACAGATAAATTGCACAGAGCCAGAGGTTCACAGGGCTTCAACAGAAGCAAAGCAGAAACAACTGCAACAATGATGTGCACATAAACAAAGACTTACAACACAGGAAACAGAAGGATTGAAGGTATGTTAGCCAAGTGTCTGTTTTGCCCTTTTTATTTATTTATTAAGAAAACATTTTGTTACACTGTGTTTTTAAATATGGATATATAAATATTTCAATCATCTAGTAGGTGTTTGATGTTGCATAGGCTTAGTCATGTAGAACTACCATCTACATTTATGTCTAGCAGAAGTATGTTAGTCTGGTGAAATCTGTCATGTTTGTTTAGGAAATAAAAACACAACTAGTATGATTAAGCTCTGACATGATTCTATTTGAGCAGGATTTGACAGTACAGTGAAATATAACTGTCGTTATGGAGGTAGTTTTTCTCAACAACATATAATATCACTAAAACAATCGATATTAACGTGCTAGCATAACAGCCATTGTGTTGAAAAGAAGTAAAAAGTGGACGAAAGCAGCAGCGAATATTACTTTTCTACATGTTTAAGCTAACTCAACAGTAGTTCATTTACCTGTGAAGGTTAAATTGCACAGTAACAATGTTTATTTCACCTGAACACATCTTCTCCAGACCATCACCACTGTTTTCAGAACAGAAGCAAAACAACTGCACAAAAAAACTGCACAAAACTTTACAAGTTCCTCAGATAAAGCTTTCTCATAAGATGGAGCTTTGCCATGAAAAATAATGCAAAGCTAATAAACATGCAGCATTGTGTCAAACAAACTGCCAAAAGATGGATGCAAGTGGGAAAACTGATATAATCAGACAATTAGCAGAAGCATTAGCTAACCTGAAAAATTTGGCTCTTGTTTATATGGCTCACAATTTGTGGAAAAATTCAACTCAGTGCTGAAGCCAATTATCATAGAAAAATCCATGGCTTAGTTTGGATAATATTATGGCCTGTGAGAATCCTCTGCTGATCATAAGATAGCATAAAAAAAAGATAGCATCATCAGGTCCAAGCTAATCAGAGCATATTCTTCTCTAGCGGAGATAAACATAAAAGCAATTATGCTATTGAAAATATAGGGAGCCTCCTCCACCATCTTTGATGTGCTATACACAAAACTACTATATGTGCAGCACCTTGTTTGCTTCACACCTCCTTTATGATCTATCCACATGATAGATTAATGCTTGTTATTTTTAAGCTTTTCCAATTATCTAAACATCTCTTCCCCCACTATAAGGCCCAGATTTCATTAAATGCCAACAAAATTATGTCTAAATAATTAATAAATTAGTTGTTAATGGTAACAAAAGTTGCACTACGCTCTGCAAATTCAACATTTTTTTATATTATCTAATGCTATAACAAAAACACCTCTAATTCACCATGAAAAAATAAAACAAAAACACATGCAGAACTTTGACAAGTGATGAAAACATCAAAACAAAGATGACAGCGGAGTTCAGAGTGAAGTAGATCTCTGCCCTCACTGCTAGTTTGATTACTTAAAGTATATGACAAAGTGTCACGACACAAACCAAAAAGATATGCACATTATTTAGCAAAAGCTTTTAAAATTCCCCTCATGAACCAATTTTTCATATGCACGTTCCCACTATGACCATATATTTGTGGGAAGATTAAATGTCAGGGTTTAATTGCTAAATATCACTAAAATGTGCTGTTCTTTTTATGTTGGGGGAATCAAACCCAGCTCACACACATCGATAGTCCCAGTAGAAGGATCTTATCAGAGCTGGAGAATTCACAGCTGTGATTCGAATGCCCTGTGACCCCCCCCAGGACACCCCCTTCTCCCAGGTGACAGTTTAATGAGGCCACATGCCGGGAAATAAACTGCAAAGCTGACATTAGACATTAACCTTGGTCATGCAAGAGCTCAAACGGCCCCTGTATTCTTGAGGACAATGACGCTAATAGGCAAAGTGCCGGTCAATTAAAGCTTGCTGCCATGTCTCCAATGACAAGGACTCAGCTGTCTTGCACTAAGAAGAGAAATAATCACCTCAATCATCTAGCAGTGGTTTCTGTAAGTGATGAGATAAGACAGATACACTAATGACTCATGACATGGCACATGATTCATATAATATTGGCACACTTTTATATGAATCAGCACAATTTGAAAATATATATAATTTTTTAAAGAATCTTTTTTATCTACAATTCAATCTGTTTCAGAAAATGAGCAGAAAAAGAAAGTTTTGTGCTCTCTGAACAAAACTCAAGAACACAGGGGCACTTTGAGGCTATTCTGCTTTCATTTTGAATTGATTCATTTAAATTCAAACTTCTGCATCAAAAGCCATGGTCACATCAGATTTAATAAAAGAGCCCGTAGGACAAACCTCTGAATTTCTGGTAGGAGTCTGGTTAAGCAGCAAGGTTTATGAAATAGTCCATCATTTAAAGCTACAATGAAGTCTGAGTTTAACAATAATTAATCATTGTCTGCAAAATTTTCAACGTTTAATATAAATCACATGTAGTGTGGGTTTAATAGGGAATGATCCTCAGATGGAATTGTATCATGTGTGTTGGGCAAGAACAATGTTTTCTACAGTATTCATAAATGGTTTCTGGTGTCTGGAAGTTTACTCAGGGGCTGTCATGACGCCAAATTGCAGTAACACCGCAAAAGTATGTTAGCAATCCACCGTTTCATCCCCACGAAATCAGGGATTAGCCTCCATGAAACCAGGTGGACAGGTTTGGGACCTCTACGTCTGTGTTCTATGAGGACAGCGTAACCGCACCACTAGAGGATATGACGTCAATGTGATGAACGCGTGCCAAACACAACAACAATAATGGCGTCCGTGACCAACTGTGTTGTGGTGCTGCTCCAGACAGTCCTGGCTTGTGTACAGTTTTAGTACCAAAATGCACTGCTTTTACAACACAGCATTGCACTACTGTACCATGAACAGCGGGAGGAAGCAGATATGTCATTATCTGCGCATGTGCTACGTCTTGTTCTAGCTCTGGAGTGTTACTCTTTAATCACTGTAGCGCTCCCCCACAGCCTTGTAGCATGTACTACAGTGGTTTCGTGGGGATGTTGAAGCCTTTCTCCTAGGTTTTGCCACCGTTTTCACAACTGAACCGGCTTTGGTGCCGTGTGGACATAGCCTCAGTCTATACTGCACAACCAGGATTCACATGCATTTACTGTCACATAGTTAATGCAGTTAACACGAACATGAGTGTCTTTACTCTGATAAGAACTTTGTGCTGAATATCCACAAAGTAAATAAGTATGTGCCGCTTGCAGGGCATGTTTACTTATAACACTTTTCTGACTGAATATCCTGACAATGCATCTCCACTTGAGGTTTTATAATAAGCATCTATAACTTTGCTTGGTATTAAGCATTTTTCAGTTTATTTGTTTCCCCACTAAGAAGACAAAATCAAGAAAGATTGACTACCAGATTGTGAATGGCATGACATGATCTGTCAGGGACAACAAAACATCAACATATCATTCTCTTTTGCAAGAGCTGCTATTAGAAAGAGTCTGATTCCAGGTAAAAAAAAACTGAAATAACACTTGTGCAGGGTTGGTAGTGCAATTTCCAAACATGTTCAGGGAAACAACTTACAGCATAGTCTGCTGGTTATTTTCATTTTAGTTGACTGAGCTTTATTGCCATCATATATTAAATATTATCAGCAGCAATACTTTATGTTCAATAGGACTGTCCCAATTGTTGCATAATAATTCGAAGTGCATGCCTACTTTGAGCTGGTAGATGTGCGACTGTCCCTCTGGTGCCGTGTCCTGGCTCCTGCAGCTCCAGCTCCATGTAGTTCAGCTGCTTTTTGGATGTGGGACTGACAGGAATATTTACATATGTCACACCATCACTCCGCTGCCTTTCAGGAAGTGGAGCCTCGGGAGGGAAAACGAACACTGCCCCTGAAAATAAAAGAGTAAATTGAGATCAGGTGGCGGCACGTTCATGTTTGTGCTGCTTTAATTCAAAGGTGCGAACACTTGGTTTTTATCCAAATCCCTTGAAGAAAAATGAAACCAAGGAGTTTGCTTGAAAAGCTGACCTTGTTGACACTAAGTTATTTTAAATAAAAAAGACACAAAAAGAAGCCAGGCACTTGTGTTCAGTTCATTACTGGGTACTTCAACTTTTCAAATAGTCTGAGCTCCCTTTAATGAATAATATCATGTTAATGCAACGGTGTGACTCTTCATTTTAATCATGTTGTCATCATAACCTTAATCAAAAGATAGATTTCCCTCTAGGTTAAGTAGCTCTTGAGGGTTTTTTCAGTAAAGCATGGAAGCAGCTGCAGGATCAGATGTTTCCTACAGCTTTGCCTCTTTTCTTCAGGGGCTTATTATTCGTTATTATAAATAAAAACATCTTTTATTTCACTATCAGACCATTGTATGTGTTCTTTCATGTTACTGCTGTGTACATAATTTGTATGGCTATTTGTTGAAGAAAACTCAAGATAATGCACATCTTTGAAAATTATTATTTTACCTTCAACCTAAATAAGAACAGATTTATTGTATGCTTTAAGAATACATGGAATCACAAAACAAAGAGGTTTTAAATAGAACATTTGCCCTTCATAGCATTTTACTGAATGTGTTAGTATTTTCTTTAAAATACACAATATTATAACCATAAATTTCATCATCTGTGTAATTCATTTTCTTTAATAGATAGATTCCATTGGAAAGAAGCTCTTCACAAATTTACCATTCATGAACTTCAAGGCCAAGCAGTACTAAGTAGAGCAGAGTCGAGGTCATTCTTTGCTGCAGAAAAGCAGCTTTGTTGAAGTTCTATTGATATGATTTTTATAACAGCGCCATAAAATATGTGCATATTTTAGTACAGTGACAAAATCGTGCAATGCATTGTTTTAAGCCAGTATCTGCAGCACAAAAAAGATAGCAGCAACCTTCAAAAAGACAAACAGTACAGTCAAGGATATCTTAAAATTTGCATAAACTGTGTGCTTATGTTTTTCTCTGTGAACGGGGTCTTAATAAAAGGGCATGACATTCTCCATTTCACCTAGATGACAATTTAAATATTTATTATCAAGAATGCAAATGCGCCTGGAGACAAGAATGCCATACACATGCTTTTTAAGGTCTAAACCTCTAGGAGTGGAGTTCACAAGAGCCATCCAGTCAGGTTGATGGGTTAGCATCAGCTTTTCAGAAATACACTACCGTTCAAAAGTTTGGGGTCACTTCCCTTTTGAACCTATTGAAAGTGACCCCAAACTTTTGAACGGTAGTGTATATATTTTGCAAGTAACACTGTGCCAATAAATAAATAAATAACATTGAGTAAAAGTGTATATTACAATATAAAATGTAACACAAATTCCATGACAGATGCTATAAGGTTACAGGTTTTTTTCATATTACAGAAGAACCCAAAGAGACGTCTTTAATAAGCAATAATTTACGATTAATTATGAACAAATCACAGATATTCAGTGCTGATAAAGAAAATACTTTAATTAATCTACAATCAGTTAATCTTGAAAAATTACTTGTGCTCTAGCTCTACTTTCTATTATAAAACACTACAACTCTGGCCTTATTTACATCCAATGTACGGGGGGACAAATTAGATTTTGCATAATAAAAACAGTCAACATTCATTTCAGTTGTGTTCATAGAGAAAAACGATCAAATCTTTATCTTTTTTTTTTCTTTAAATCATAAAAAGAAAAACAAAACAAAACTATTACTGGTCAGCCAAGGGCGCATTCACACTGCCACAGTTTGGTTCGGCTTACTGTCCATGGAAGCAGACCAAGGTTCGTTTAAAACAAACTAAACAGAACATGTGTCAATGTGCCCAAAAACCAGATTATTATACAGTCTTGTGTATCCGAGTTTCAAAGTTATGATCACATTTTTTAGGAGTCTTGTTTGATGACCCCCTCATCCCAGTCTTGCATTGGTCCTGAACCTGTTGTGGTAAACTTTCAGTCAAATAACCAAAGAAAACTAAAAATGTACAATTTCTCTGGAGAGATAAAGAAACAGTCTTTTTCTAATGAATAGACTGAAAATTCTTAGTAGCTTTGACAGTCTCTAGATTAGTATTTATATTTTAGCACGAGGATATAAATTCAGATGCTGTATTCTTCGCACTGTATGAGCAAAACCGCGATAAGCATGCAATTTTTTTAACCCAGATACATGACAGTTACTCTAATGTCATTTTCCCAACACATAAAAATTGTTCAGTTGAAGAAACTGATTCACATTTTCCTTCAATATATCATTTCTTGTGTATGTAAAAGGTCTGCATACTCAGACCAAAGTGAAGAATTATTTCCCACAGAAAACACAATTCATGAACTGCCTGAAATACTTTGACATGAATAACACTTAGTGGCAGGTTTGTCATGTTTCAAGTAGGAGCGAGCAAATGACTTATTTTCCACCATGTGTGACCAACAAATCAGATTTCAGAATGAGACCATTAAAGAGACAGGAGCTGAAACAGAGCATTTCAGATTAAAGTAACAGGAAGTCCTGTATCAATGGCCAGTATGAAAAAAATAAATAAATAAAATGTGAGCAGTAAACCTTTATAGAATTCTCTGTTTCTTCTTTGGGACAAAGTTATGGTTGTAGATGTTTGTTTTTACCTTGACATGTTTCGACTGGCATTCTTCCTCAGAAGTTGTCCCAGTCCATAACGTGTTTGTTTCTTTTGCAATGATCCAATATGGTGGATTTTAATTGTTCTTGTTCTGTTTTTCTCTTCCAGTTCTTATGAACTGTCTTGCTGTCTCCTTTTCACACTCTTTTTAGTGTTTTATTATCACGTCTTAAATATTTTCCCCAAAAAGAATAAACCACACGTCACAGCGGTCAGATGATGCTTCCTAGAAATACTGAAGACGCCAGTCTGGAAATAAGCAACTCCTTTAACTTTGAAAGAAGAAAGAGTGAAAAATATTTAAAGAAAGAATGCAAAATTAATCTTTTCGAGCCAAAACTCAAAATAAGTGAAATTAAAGTCATGTAAAAAAGAAAAACTGGGCTCTTTATTATTGGATCCCTACAGTTGTGTTTTTACATGGGCTGAGAAAAGAAACGAAAAAAAACCTCTTTCTCTGACTCTTCCTAAATGGCAGAAGACAGCGGCCATTACCCACAACTCAGAGGCATCAACCCCAGGAGACACTCTTACAATCAGTGATCGGCCATTAGACGCCAGCAGTCTCGCTGGGTTCAGCCTTTGGCAACGTCTAACCTAATTGATCAGACACCAAACAGCCTTTACAGAAGTGTGGTGTCTTATAATGGCTGCCATTAACACAGTGGGTTTGCACACAGCACTTTAACTTGGGAACTTTTTGATAATACATTTAGAAAAGCCTAAGGGGGGGGGGGGGGGGTTTAGAGGCAATATCTGGAGGGGCTAAGTGACCCAAACCCACAAAGTCAACTGCCTCTGAGGGAAAACACAGATTTAATGACAGATGTGTCTTCAGGGTGAGAAGGTTTTCACCCATCATTCTGTAGCTTTAAGCTGTTGTATGGAGAGAAAACATGCATTACCTCACCCAATGAAATGATGTCTTGTAAAGCAGCTATATTTGCATTTGGAACCATTTGGTAATGCTAAATGCTGCAAATGTTTCTGGGTTTATTTTACTTTGTCATTTTTTTCTCTTAAGAATGAAACATGCTGCCCTGGTCAACATATCTTCTTTAATTGTTTCCCACATCTTTAAGCACTTCTTTTTATTCTGGATACTAAGTTGTTTGCAGTTCTGGAGCATAATAACCCTTTTTTTTTTTTTTTTTTTTTTGCTTATTTGACCAAAGGTAATTGAGTAGCCTCATAATTATGCACATCTTTAATATAATATTAATACCTAATAAGTATTTAGTGCTTTAATAAACATTTACATTTTTACTAAGTATAAAAGTATAAAAAGCAATTTCAAAAGTACAAAACAGTGTGTGCACTACACCATTTCTACCGTTTCTGCTGTTCGGACATTTCATTGTGGGTACTGATGCCTGAGAGATTCTGGTGCACGGCTCAATTTAGAGTTCCAAATAAGAATCAATCACACAAAGAAATCTGATGAAATCTCCATCAGTCCAAACACTGCTCCTAGACTGAACTGTGAGAAACATTTAAAAATGGACAATTCATTGAATTCCATCTTCTCATGTGAGCGCTGTTGTGACCCCCTCCTGCAAACCTCAGAACGGCCAAAACATTGCTGCAGTCAATGTTTGTTCTTTGTTTTGCAGATGTTTTATATATTTATGCTCTGTATTTGCAGTCATATAAAGTTATTGGGGTAGTTATAATATCCAGTTTTTATTGTGGCTTTGGCACAATAACCTGAATGTTTGTGAGGATACTGCAACATCAACAGAAAATTGGGAGAAAAAATTAGTATTATTACACCAACTCATCTTCCTTTTTTTTCCTTGCCTATTTTAACTATTGAGTTACCCTAAAATAGCAGGTTAAATACTTTAAAACTTGTGCCAAACACCAATCTGCTTTCAATAATGTTATATTCTATTAGCTGAGATCAAATCATAGATGTGTATTACTACATTATGTTTATATTTAATCCTTTTAATATTATGATTATCATCAATAACTGAGATGCCTGTAAATTAATATGCATTTTATACAAGTCGCTATCTTTACTCCAGCATGCAACATTCTACAAAATGTTCTACAGCAGTGGTTCAGGTGGTGGAGCGGGTCATTCGGTGGTGGTCGGAGAGGCTGTTGGTGCGGGTTGGCTGCCATGTTTCCCTCAGTCTGCCCCGGGAGAACTGTGGCTACACAAGTAGCTGACCATTACAAAGTATGAATGAAGAGTGAATAAAAAATGAATACAATGTAAAGCTCTTTTGCAGCCTTGAAAAGCACCATATAAATCTAATCCAGTATTATGATTATTATTATTATTATTATTATTATCATTACCATGAAAAATTAAGTCTTAATTTCAGTTTTCTGCTTCCTGAAGCAAAGCTGACCTACTGGACATGACTATCTCTTACACATCTTGACCCATCAACTGTCTGCTAATACATGATAGGAAAAATGACATGCGAGCTGAGTCGTGTGTGAGAGGATACATGAACATGATTGATAGCTTTGGTGCCACACTGTGACAGCTGCTGAGACTCTGTGGAGCAGGTGTGCATTAAACTCAGGGCATGTGAGTGTGGGATGCTTAAGTGGCCAAATGTCCCGACAACTGTCCTCTTACCTTACATCAGAGCAGGAGCACTGCTACACATCACTGCACTCTGTCTGGTTACACATCTGTGTTTTCTCTACACACAAGTGGCTGTTATGTAACTCAAGTTTATCCTGTTATATAAAATGCAGATGAAGAAAGTCTCTCAGCAGCTGAGCCTCAACTAAATGAAGAAAAGAGGAGGTTGCAAACTTAGAAAATAACTCTGATATCTGTTTAACTTTTTGTTGATAATCATAATGTTTAGTTTTTAATCATTTCTTGATATGCCCAGGCAAGAACCACAATGTAAATAATACCAACTGATGATCTGATAAAGACTTTTCCTTCAAGAACAGAGGAATATATTTTAGTATTACCAATATATCATAAAAAAAATGCTCAGCAACTAATTATAACTGCACCAGCTGCACTGTTTTGCTATTTTTTGCTAAATTTTTGTGAAAGAAATGGTGTCTGAAATATGCAGCCAATGACACAAGCAGTTAACATTCAGTCAGTCTGGCTAGAGTAATATTAACTCACAACTGCTAAAGTAACTGTATGCTGACCTAAAATAAACTGACAGTGTGGTTACTGGTTTGTGTTGAAGTGATGGTTTAGATATAGTAGACTATATCCCAGTGTCACTTGATAAAGAGTTGAGTCTTTCAAAAGAGTACCAAGGATTTGTTTCTCAATTAAAACAAGATATCAGGACCCAGATGCACCAGATTTTTGAGCAAACATCTCTTTCTTATGTGCAATTAACATATAATCACTCATTTACTACTTTCTTTTGAAGGACATAAGATACTATCTGTTAATCATCTGTGATAAAAATGTGCAGTTAAAGGGACATAGGTATCTTTGGTAATGTGGCAGCATCACACTTTAGAGCTATGCTACCTGCTTTCTTAAGATTTTTCCAGATGGGATGCTGAATCTCAGCCACGAAGTGCACAGCTGAATGCTAATCCAAGTTCTTGGTAATAAAAATGACACAAGTTTGTAAATTGCTGCATGTACAATTTGCCCATTGGGTAAAATGTGGGTACTGCCTACTGCTGCAGCCAGCGTCTTTCAATTTATTTTCCAGCTAGAAGCACTATGGCTTATTCAGCAAAGAAACCTGAAGAGTGCATTGAAGGAAGCTAGGAAAAGGAATAGAGAAAGTGACAGAGAAAGAGGTGAGACCAGAGTAATCGTTGGACTGGCTTTTACTGTCTGGAGAGAGCTCAGAGAAGAGACGGGATGTAAGACAGTTGCCAAATAAGCCGTCCATTAGAGTGAGAAAGTCTATCAAAGATTAATAGTGCTGCTTCAACCCAAATTCCTGAAAGCAAAAGTGCTTCAATATGCTAACTTTTAATGCACAGGGCGCTGGGCAAATTTCTTACCTTCTTGATGCTGCAGAATGGAAGTTTCACTTCTGTACTTCTTTTCCAAGTAGCTCTTTTTTTATTTCAATCAATATTAACTAATTCATTTAAAATATAGATTTAGAGTCTTTAATGTTAAATCAAGTAAATTAAGTGATTTTTCCCTTTAACCCTCCAAGTCTGAATGGTCGGCAAATCTGTACAAATCAAGAGACAAATTTAAAACCTGATCGAAGAGGCTAGGGTGTGTCAGTGATAGTCTGGGAGTGGTGGTTGGGATAGTATCACACTATGCAGCGTATTTTTGTAATGTATTGTTCTTTTCATTTGACTTTAAGTAGCAACCAAATTGCATCATTTTTCTTCTCTTTTACTAACATTCATCCAGGTCACCTTACTACTAAAAGCAAACTGTCATCCAGTGAGTGTTCCTGCTGTGAGGGATGCTGTATTGATCTAGTCTGTGTGTATTTAGATGAAAGGTCAGGAACAGGGAGCTGAAATGAGCTCTGTTCACTATCTGGATATTAAAAGCTAAAAATATGTAAGTAGGTTGCTGAACATATTTAGGGGCTGAAAATACACCCGGATGCCCCCCTCAATCATTAGGTTCTGTTGCAACTGGTTTGTTTTCTCAGTTCAGGTACCTGCAATACAATATTTCATTTACCCAGTTTCCTCTTGGCTGACAGCTGGTTTATGACTTGCTATGTTGTGTTTTACATGTTCCACATGTGTTCATGAAAACAATTTCTTTCCACATTACAGTCCATTAACCTGAATAAAGTATGGTACATGTTCTTTCCCCCAGGGACGTTATGAAATGTGCCAGTCTGCTTCTTCATGCTCAATATATTTATTTCAGTTCAAGTATACTGAGCTACAGGTGATGGTTCTGCTGAATGATTCATCAGTTCAACTCACTTTCACCAAGTGAGTCCTGATTATTTTACGATGTAGCAGTGAGAATGTTCAGGAGTATAAAAATCTGTGCAGAGCTGACAGTGTGTAAATGTTTGAGTTGATGGATTGAAGAAAATAATCTAAATCTAAATTAACCTGGTTAAAGTGATTGCGTGATATCAAATGCACTCACCTTCAGTCTCTTGAAGAAACCTCTGCTGGCTGCAGCTGCCCATTAGCTCATACTTGCTTTTCTCTTCTGCCTTAAAAACAAACAGTGAGCACTGCTGATTATGATTTGCAGTGACTGGCCATGTCCAGCACATCAGTTTATTACATGAGGGTTGAGATCATTTTCTACTAAAACAGTTCACTGTACACGTAAGGAGTATTTATAGATGGAAGACGATATTAAAGATAAAGACATCAATGTTGTTTCTTACATGTAGAAACAATATATGGCCTCATTGTTATGGAAAGATAATTTCTTTGAGGACACATTTCCTGCAAGCATCACAATCAGAAGAGAAGCTGTGAATACAAAACACAGTATCTGTAATGGACTTTTTTTTATTGCTCTTTGATTAAACAAATGTCCATTTTTGTTATTATTGTCAATTATTATAACAGTAATCTAATTGGTTTCATGGTATCAGACATTTCACTAGAATGTTTAGCTGAACTTAGGACGAGTTACTCAGCAGCTGATAGTATGAAGTCGATTACAGAGTTCTGGTCTGGCCTACCTCTGAGCTCCTCTCCGGCATGCGACTCTCCATGATCTCATAAGCGGGATCGGCTCTGTGTTTTTCTTCTTTAAGCTTTTTGTCTAGTAGGACAGAAAAAAAATGTTTTTTTTATTCTTTAACAAGAGACAAAACTGCAGTTTTTTTTAGTAATCAGGGCATAAAATAATTCTACATTATGCTGCTTTCATTCATAATGGGAAAGTATTAAATGAGGAAAAAATGAAGACATGCAGTTCTAGTTATGGGAACAAACCATGCACTCATTCCTTTTGCAATACCTTTAGCTGCTGATAAAAAAAAACTATCAATCAAAATGATAAAAAAGGACAATTATCCCATCAAAGGAGTTAATAATAATAATAATAATAATACATTTTATTTGTGGGCGCCTTTCTTTACACTCAAGGTCACCTTACAGGATAAAACACAAGTTCAAGCTAGAGTCAGGTTTCTATCATGTGTACTCCATACTGCTACTTCCAGTTTTATCATAGGGAAAGACTTTACTAATACACCAGCTTTGATGATCACTACAGAATATTTTCATTTGGACAATAGGTATATAAGCAAACTGTTTAAAGTTGGTCCAGTGGACTCTTAAGTTGAGTAATGATGATGTAATGGGGAAATACAAACGCAAAATTTCAAGACGAAGTTGACCAACTTTAATTTTACCTATTCATTCCAGTCTAGTGCTCTTCATTAGAACAGTGTCAGCGTTAAAAGTCAGCACATTTCTCTCTACAGCACCATTTTTGGTACAACACAAAGAAACCTGCTGGTCTAAACAATGACTTTGGTTCTGAATATTAGCTCTTCGTGCAAAGTTAAACATCATCCAGCATACACAGGAAACAGGTAGTTGATTAAACAGAAGAATCCAGCTGGAAAGAGTATTTTTATTGATGAAGAACAGGAGGAAAAGAAAAGAAGAGATTCATCTCAGAGTAACAAGGGCATCAGTGGGTGACTTCAAGGTTTCATTCAGTTGAAGAGGTCTCTCTTACCTTCATTCACTGTCTGATCATTCATCTCTTCATACCGACACTGCCCGTCCACATCTCTGAGAGCTTGATGGAGCAGCTTCTCATCAGCAGCACAGTCATGTTCTTGGCTTTTAATCAGGTGCAGCCCAGCTGGGAACATTTGAAAAGTGGAAATGTCCCTGTTGCTATACATTTTAGCAGGCATGACCCGTAGTGGAGGATGGCAGTGCGCTCCTTGACACTTCAGACAATTTTCATAGATGACAGCTCTTTTGTCTTGCTGCGAGTCTTTCAGTGGTGCAGCCGGTGCCAAATTGAGCTCATTTCCCAAAGCAGGGCTCATTGACTCGTACAGGTTCAATCTGTGAGCCCTTGCCTCTGGCTGCCTGTCTGCGTTTGGAAAGCTGAGCAAATCAGACAAGCGACTGAATAATGTTTTCTCTCCTCTTTTTGGCTGTAGCGACTCCTCACTCGTCTTCATTCTTGTTTGCTCTGTGCTGTGGATGCTTCTAGAGTCAAGGGAGGGCCAGGACTTCTCCAATATTTTCTTAACTGCAAGGTTGCATATAATAGTGCATGGCTCTAAATCAATGCTTTTCCCAGCATGCATCAATTCTTCTGTTCATGCATGGAAGGGACAATACATGCAGTGTGCAAAAAAGTGTGTCAAAAGATTATCCTTACCTGGTATGGCAGGTATCACTGAAGAACTTGAATGTGTGAATGATGTTCCCTGTGAAAAAAAGAGAGTTTAAACAGTCTAAATCATAAAGAAAGAAATGTTATCCCACCAAATCCAGCTGCCTAATTACAGCAGCAAAGTAGAGAGATATCAACATGACATTCTGCAGCCAGCGGCAATCCTTTATCTCCACAGTCTGGGAACAAACTCTATCCTCCAAGATGGCAACGCTTGCTCCCACAAAGCTGAGTTTATCAGAGACTACCTCCAGAATTTGTGAGTGGAAAGAATGAAATCAGACTTCAGACAGCTTTAATATAAAACTTATAAAAATGACCTCTCTGCAGTCCTGACCTTTGAACACTTGTAAGATCAGCTTGGGTGTGCTGCAATCAACATAACCACACTGGCTGACTTGCAACAAATACTGGTTGAACAACAGGATGCTATCCCACACCAGGCTTCCTGTCTGTCAAAGAATTGACTTCAATATCCTGCTGCTAGTTTACAAAGCACTGAATGGTTTAATACATTCAGGATCTTCTGATTTGTTATGACCAGATCTGTCAGGTCATCGGGGTCAAATCGACTTTCTGTTCCCAGAGTCAGAACTAAACATGGAGAGGCAGAGTTCAGCTTTTATGCTCCTCAAATCCCAGAAAACTGCAGGTTTGCTGAAACTCTCAGCAGTTTTAAATCAGGGTTAAAAACTTTTCTATTTGCTGCCTTTTATCAAAACAACTGTTAATTCCTCACATTGGAACTTTTATTTCTTGTATTTTATCTATTTTAATTTCTTTTATTTCTTTTAAAGTTTGTTTTAATGCTCTTGTTATTGCTTCCTGCACCCCGCTGTAATGTTTTATGTAAAGCACTTTAAATAGTCTTTTACATGAAATGTGCTATACAAATAAACTTGCCTTGCCCAGCAGTGTGTGACCTCCACCTCATGCTGGTCTCCGCGAGGTGGCAGGCCGTTGTGGCTCATCCACAAGCTACTGAGACCACTGTTTGTTAAATGGCCAATATGTCTTGCTTCTTAAGACTTAAATCATTTAATATAATAAAAAACACCAAACAAGAGTCGTTAGCAGAATAAGCTGTTTGGCACTGGCAAAGAAGATTTGGCAAATTTTTTATGGATGCAACCCAAACCTACTGAACTCTGCTGTTCATCCCACGAATGCATTTTCCTTTCAAACATTTAAAAGGGTAATTAATAGGTATTAGATTTGTTTCCAAGAAGCATTGTTACAATTTTAGAGACAATCCAGCTAATGCAAAGATAGTTTGGATTTGTTGAAGTTGGATCTTGTACTGATGTTGCAACGTGAAGCATTTTGAAGGAGTAGCAGAGAAATTTTCTATACTACAGTTTCCTTAAGAAAAACCTTCAAAAACAAGTCACAAATATATAATGTACTTTTACAGCTATTATCTGTCCATAAATCAGCTGATACTGCAGCTTTGAGAAAATGTATAACTCAAAATATAGTTCATACATGTCCAGAGAAGTTACACTTGGCCGTTAAATGTGGCTTTTAATGCTCCATGTGCTATGTTGAGATCATGGGTCAGTGTTTTTTTTTTTCCTTTGGAGATTATGTACAAGTTTACTACTGTCAACCAAAACTCCCAAAATCTACATGACTGCATATATAGCAGCCCTGATTTGAGATTCTTTTTCTTCAATTAAACTATTAATGTCATGATCAGTGTGAGAGTTGGGATTTCCTGCAGCCCTGAATGCACCTCCTCTCCACGCTCACTGATTGCTGATGCGCTCCACCTGCGCCGAGCCCTTTATATACCTGCCAATGGCATCTCACCCCTGCCAGATCGTCGTGGTTTTTTCCTTGTACACTTCCAGCCTTGAGATTCTGCCTGCCTACCTGTTCCTGACCCTTGACCCGTTTTGACCTGGATTACTGATTCTGCCTTCCCCCTGTCTGGTAACGTCTTTTGTTATTTGGATTCTGGATATTGGATTGTTGATTGGATTCTGGATATTGGATACTGGATATTGGATATTGGATTGGATAACGGACTTGCCCGTTTTTCCCCTAAAGGAGAAGTACAGAAGCACCGCCCGCTGCTTTCCACACCCGGCACCCTTGCTCCTTGTTGGTGACGTCCACACTAACTGTCCTTTGATCAGCAGTTCTCATATATCCCAGTGAGTTCTGACAGAGAGAGAGACCGAATTGTTTATCTCACATTCTCACTTTGTACAGCAAACATCCTCATACCTATCCCTGGGCATCTGATTATTATTGAGTCCAACCACCAAAGTCATGACAATTAATTCTGAACCAATAGACACTACAGAGGCAGACTAAGCACGATAAATTCCCTCACAGCCTTCATGCTTCATCCATCAAATTTCTGACCAATAGCTCATGTTTGATTTAATTCACTCAGGCCATACTGAAGGAAAATATAGAAAAATTAGTCTTATTCAGGCAATCACACAGTGGCGATCAAGTTTAATTTCCAGACTTTACTAAATGCACTGCCAGCAGGTGGAGCTGTATGTTAAAAGAACATGAGTGTAAGAAGTGGTCAAGCTCCTTACAGTACAACCTACATTCACAAACTCTTTCAGCACTTCGTATTACAACAATAACTGCTCTCTGCCACCACACACACACACACACACACACACACACAGATGTGTACATGGGACTGAACCACTGACCCCCTGATTAGTCTGAGCTATAGCTGTGCACGGTGGCTAAAACAATGAGGGACCATGTAAAATCAGACAGAAATGAACAGAAGGAGAAGAGTGATGAGAAGAAGAAAGAAGGATCCCTTCTTCATTGACTCTGTGGGATCACAAGATGAGATACAAGCTAATGGCAGAAGCAAACTAGTTCCCATAAGGAGGGACTGAAGGATGACATTTTCAATGTTTTACAGAGGGCTCCTGGAATTACTCCAGAGCCCTCACAACTTTCACATGGTTCCGAAAATACAGAATAATTCAGAGAGACAAGAAAAGATGCAGATGGATTGTCTCTGGTCAGAAAGCTTCTGCAGACATTAAACTGATTATTGATAACACATTTACATCTAGTGGTGCTTATGGTAGGCTGAATGGACAGACCCGCATGCCACTAGAGGCTTGTATATGAGCATGCTGACTGTTTAAACAGTTGGTGCAATGACAGAAAAGTTTGCAATGAAGAGGAAGCAAAGTGACGACAAAAAATGTGTATATCTCCATAAAATAGAACTGTGCATGATAGGGAAAAGATTGTTTAAATTATTAGTAGCACTTTGTGGTATAAAATAACCAAACAATACAAAGAAATTATTCGTTCTATTATGACTTTGGCACATATTTTTGTTCCAGATGGCAGCAGACAGCCACATAGGCTGGAGGTGCATCTGCAGAGCTTCATGTTGCACCAGTGCACAGCCAGTGTAGCTCAATTAGCAGCGGGCAAATACATAGACCCGGTTACACCTTCTCTCTGGTGGCATGATTTTTATTTTCCCTGCCAATGAGAATCTCCAGACTTGTTCTTCTGTGGTTATACAGCTTTGTAAGTAGTGCTAAATAGATCCCAGAAAATTTTTTCATTTAAAACATTGATTTAACAGGATGCAATGAAATCCATTTTATTTTTCCACCCCCCCCCCCAGAATTCTGTTTTACTTTCTAACCTATTTTTTTCTAGAGGGAAGGGTCTAATTATGTGGTGTTTGAATAAAATTTTAACAGTTCAAATTATTATTTATGTCTAGAGACCTTTATGACACAGTTGCTAGGCAGAGACAGAGGGGGGTGACCTACAGCAAAAGGCTCCAGACCAGGATTCAAACCTGCACCAGCAGCGACTAGCTGTGGTCTCTGGAGCCGTCTGCTCAACCAGTTGAGCTTAGTGCCATAAACATCTTTAAAAAAAAAAAAAAAAAAAAAAAAACTAATTAATTATGTAACTTTTATTTTTTTAAAGCAGTCTCGCATACAAGTAGTTTTGTTGTCATGAACTAATATTTTCCCCACAGTTCTTCTTCAGGACGGCCTTCCCGTGCAACGCAAACAAGTAAGTGAGCTTTTCTGACAACACTCCTCCTCATTTGTAACACTTCACCAAAAATGGAAGCAGCTTTTTCATTAGTTCTACAGCCACATAGGGTAGAGTTCTTAATTTCTTTCACAACATCAGCATTTTTGTCAGCCTCTTAGCCAGTGCTGACTTTCTGGGATGTATGAGTCCTGCAAGCCCATATGATGTCACACAAACTGGAAGCTAAAAAGGTCAGAATATGTTTGACTCTTATCTTGTTTTTCTTATAACTTTGTTTCAGACAGCATGAAAAACTATTGAATTAGTGGGGAAAGCAGACAATTCAGATTCATGTGAGAAAATTCTACGATTTTTCAGGTTTTACAACCAGTTTCAATTTTATTGTCAAATTCCGTGATTCCATTTGCATTTTCTGCATCAAGGAAATCATAGGGACCTAATTTAACTCTGAAGAGGGGATCAACAACCACTCTGATTACATAATCAAGAAGAGAAGCGAAGAGCCTTCAAAGACAAGACACTCAAGGCTTGATTACAAAAGCAACATCTCAGAAATCCGTACCCAGTAAAACCAGCAGATCAGTTTGTAGTAAAGTTTAAACTGTGTAGCACCACCAAGTTCTACACTCTACATGGGAGTAAGTCTAAACGGCATAAAAAAAAGTAATATTACATTCTGCATCAGTGAAACAGTGAAAAAAAATGCATGTCACTAACAGCTTACAAAGTGAAAGCCTGCTCTAATCAGTGACATTGTCAAACTGAAACGGTTGCCATGCTAACTTGTTTACCAGATGGACCGTGGGACTGTTTGTTAGCTGTTTTGCCACCAAACACAGAGGCATCACTATCAGCCTGCACAATTACCACAAAGGTCATTTTGACAGCAAGCCACAGAGCAGATGATACAGTGCTGATAAAGCCTGCACATGCAAGCTGCCACAGCCTGACAGCAAGGTAATACGACGAGCAAACTCATGAAACCCTGTGATGGGGAAAGATAGCTCCTTATTAAGGAAAAATGTTTTACTCTTTTGACAAGCAACAAGAAATAGAAATGTTTATAACCACTTACCTTAAATCCACCACACACTGAACAGATGCTCACAATGGTTTTGGAGCCAGAGACAAGATTGGAGGTTTGACTTGAGTCACTAGAGGGCGCCACCTTGGTTTTCCTACTCTCTTCTGAAAGGCATTTTAAGTGTTCACTGATAGATTGCCTCTCAGCAGCCTCTGAGTGACCCTCAGAGGTTGTTGCACTGCTTTTACCCCCTTTCTCTGGCTCTGTAATGAGGCCTGAAGGGGTAGAAGTGTCTGTAGTTGAGGTGGAGGGCTCATTGTCTTTAGTACCACCACTTATTTCCTGCAGTACACTCCTGGGAGTGTTGTAGAGATACCGAAGTGAGGTTGGCACTTGGTACTCATGTCCAGAAACAGTGGGACAAATGCATGGGTTCAGCTCTTGAGCCATGTAGGGAGGCAAGCTGAAAACAGACCCAAAGTCCTCTCCCTGGGTGATATCCAGGCTGCCTGTATATGAGGAGAAACTACCCGAGTACGATGAATGGCTACCAGTTGCAATTCCGCTGTCAGATGAACTCTGACGACCGATTTCCTGGAGCTGCCGGGGGTTCTTGGCTGCAGGTCGGTTTCCACTTCCCTGGCTAGCAGAAAGCTTCTCTACGATCTGTAGTGCCACTTTTGAGCCTACGTGGCTGACATTTCCAGGTTGGGTGGAAGCAGGTTCAGCCCAAATGGCCAGCCGGCTGCCAATACTGCAGTCTGCCTGACTGGTGTCTGAAGTGTCAGAAGAACCAGATATGCTGCGGTCGTCTCCCCCAGCCGATGGGCAGTACGTGGACGAGGCTGCCAAGAAGAACAAAAAATTATTTGATGTTTAATTAGTTTAATCAACAAAAAACATTGCTTTGATTAATGAGGCATCATCGAGATTCAGAGCCAGGTTTCTACTTGGTAGTCACCACATAATAGAAACAATAAATCACCAGCATGAATAATGTCAAATCTGCAAAGGCCAATGTATCATTTATAGCGTCATGGTAAAAATGGGCCTCACTGCTGCTGAGAAATGGTTATGATTGTTTTGGGATAGCTATGTAATGAAACATTTGATGAAGAGGATTTTTAGTTTCCTCGTTCCATTAGATCATTTTAGATCTGTGTATTACTGTACCTGTGCTACTCCCATGAGAGAGCATGCTCAGACGTTTCTCTAACTCCTGGGCCTCATGGTCCAGCTTCTCCTCTGAATTTGCATGGCTGGAACTGATTTCTGCAAAACAGAGCATCTGAAACATAACTACACACAAAGGATTATGCTCATGATATTCTATGTACTGAGGTCCATAGAGAATCAAAGAACACTGTAAGCTGTGTGGGTTTTACTCATCTTTCTGGGGCATCTGGCAAATGGTGTCAGCCACAAGGTGTAAGTAAACACCCTGGCAGACATACATTTGATCTGTGAGTGACCAGGCTATTGGATGGGCAGTTAAAAGGGTAGCACCTTTTAGTATTTGTGCAACACTACAGGGGTTATTAATAGTACTGCCACGTGGCTCTGAAAAGATTCTTGGTGCTGTGAAGGGATCTAATGTACCTTAGACCATCAAGGTCAACTCTAACAACATTTTTTTTTATTTTTCTTTTTTTTTTTTGTGCTTGTGTTCTTTTAAATATTTCATCAGTTTGATTACAGCAGGAATGTTGCAGCCTACATAGAGTACAGACTTTCACTCCCCAACCATGTCCTCAAATTGGAAAAAAAAAAGAAGCAGACAAGGAAAAACCCCTGATGACAGCAAAGAGTTTATAGGTTTTTTTTATCTCATCAATAGAGAAAAAATAAAGGTTTCCCAAGAGATTTTAACTCCTAGCAATACATTAAAAATGTATCATTATTCCTATTATCAATATAAGCTATATTAATATGTATAAAAATGTTTAAAAATCTACAACATCACAAAGACATTATGAGGGCTGCATCCTTTACAGAAATTCTGCTTATATGTATGTTTCCAACTAACCAGCATGCACAGATGCAGAAGTGGAACACAGCCACAGTTTCTTATTACACCTGAGATCTGCAGCATATTTTGGAGTTTATTTTTATTTGTCACATCATATTGTAGGTCTACGATGAATAAAGACAGTCTAAGACCTTTATATTAGTTTCAGTCTTTATTAGAAAACACCAGGTGATACAAATATCAAGCCTTTATAAATTTTATTTTTATTGCAGCAGCAAGGTTTGAAAAGCGAGTCATCTGCTCTTCTAAGCAGCAGTCTGGCATTGGAAATTAAATAACTAATGCCCACAAAGCAGGAGGATGCTGTAAGAAAAGAATGATATTCGGTCGCAATCATACATGTTGTCATAAGAAAATCACAGAGTTTGAATGAAATGAAACGATGAAACAAACAATGCTTTTTTTGCAATGAGAAGAACTGAGAAAAAAGAGGTAGTTTGTGTTACAACAAATGGCACACGTTAAAATAGTTTCTTTCACATGCCAGCAAGTTCTGGAAACAAACATTACACTCTGTAATAAAAGAAAATTACCTCGATTTAAAGCAAACAATCTGGGGTGTCTTCAGTTGGTTCAGCAACAGGTGACTACATGAATATACAATATTTTGATGATGGCAAAAGGATTTATTTGGCTCAAATTTTATATATATATTTATAAAAAATATGATTTTCCCACATGCCTGGGACAGCACCGAGTCAATACTTTAGCCCCAGTGAGAATCCTTGCAATGTTTTGGAGAAGATTTCATGCTGTGGTTTGACTCGTGTATCACAAAAACAAGATCTTTATAAGATCTTAGATCTTATAAATGCAAGTCTAGACATAAAATACCTTATTAAGAATGTTTACCTAGAAAAAACAAGCTGTAATCCAAGTTTAAAGTAGCCAAAATTTCAAAGATTGAATCCAATTCATTCCTGACATTAACTTTCACATTTAAAGAAATTTATTTTGCCTCATATCACTTATAAACTAATAAATATATTATTAGATGAACAGTTTTTATTTATTTATTTTTCCTAGTAAATTAATCATTTTCACCTTCTCATGGCCTTCCAGTTTTTCCAGATTGGCTCAGATGGATTCAGCAGTGCGTTTATTTCATTCTTTGCACAAAGCAGCAAACTAGCATACATATCAGTATGCTCAGTTTAATTTAATATCATATGCACACATGCTAGTCTGAGCCTGCAGCATACATACCCTTTAAAGCACATTTGTTTGACTGATAGACATTTCCACCAATCAGAATAAGTGATATTTTTATAGTTTGCACATACCAACTAAGCTCCTTTCAGGCCTCTTCCTCTTTGACCAAATTTGGATTTTATGGCTTCAAGAGTTGGCAGAGATGGTAGTGAGCTGTAAACAGGCTTCGAAAATGTCCTCACCACATTTTTCTCATGTATCTGGCTATGACATAAGCTATCAAAACTAAATAAATCTCCAATGACACACAGACTAATCGTGAAATAGTCCCTAATGTGCTCTGAAAGAGCCAATCAAATTCTCTACTTCTACATATCAAATCTCAGTTTTGTACTTTTGTTAAAAAATTGTTACCAGCAGCTTTTTTTCCTTGCATGTCAACTGAATTTTTAAAATTTTATGTGATTCAATGTAAAATGGGTCCATGTAAAAAAATAAATAAATAAAACTTTGTCAGATGGCGACATAAGAGAGAAACATTAAAACAATCCAGGGTGACAAATAAGCCGAGGAACATAACGGTTCATAAAAATAGTGGCCAACAGAGACAGACTGGCCTGTCAGCGAACAGACCTGTGCAGGACTGAAACAGACCACAACTGTGAAGTGAACCGAAGTGACAAGCTGCGCGATTACATGCCGCGAGGAGGAAACAAACAAGACTGAAAAGAGAAAAAGACCTAGTCGAGAAAAAAAAGAGAGGAAAGTGTTGAGGGCTGGATGAGTGAGAATGATCGGGAAAGGCAGCAGTGGAATCCCGAGGATGAGGTTACACACATGCCCGGAGTGATTAGGAGGCTTTGGCTGTTCTGCTTGTGTGAACTGTGACTTTGATCCCCCCCCCACTATTTATTCTAATACACACCACAATAATAGGAATATGAGCTCAACATGTGATTGGACAACAAGATGTGTGAAAACCAGAATATCCAGAAGCCCCTACAGCCGCCCACTCTGGATCCAAATGTGTTAAATAAGTAAGTCTGTATCTCTGACCATTATTATTATTTTGAACATAATGGTTGATAAATGCATGAACTTGTAGCATTGGCCTGGTTCACTCTGAACATTTTTTCACCAGTACTTCTCTGCTTGGGATTCCTGAAAAACTGGAATTTTGGCATACAACTCTTCTGTAATAACAGTAAAAAAAAAAATAGTAAAAATATGGGCCCATCTTCCAACTTGCCTACCATATCTGTAATGCCTTTGTTTTATGTAAAGCACTTTGAATTGTCCTGTACATGAAATGTGCTATACAAATAAACGGCCTTGCCTTGCCTTACCACCAACTCCACCTCACCAGTTTAAATTGGCTGCAATTGAATTTGTAGCAGAACTTACTTTATATATGTATTTCTATATGTTTAAGTCAAGCAGGAATGCATGACTACATTATAAATTACCTGACAGAATTACTCAATTACATGAAAAACAGCTGTCTGTCATAATTTAGTCAGATCAAAGCATGTCCATCCACAGAGGAATCCTCTGCCTCATTCAGCCAAAAATGGCTGCATTCCAGGAAGATGGCCCCAAGGAGGAGCTGTGCTTCTAATATAATGTTACTTGTTGACCGAACCACTCCCACCTAACCAGATTTGTATCATTCAAATAAGCATCAGACATATCCATTCTCTTTCTTTACTGTAATAATTCATACACCTGATCTCAATGCTTCCCTTTGCCATACAACGATAACCTTACCTTTCCAAGCTAGGGAATATAAAAACACTGCAGGTACTGACCTGGTAAAACCGGCCGCAGTCCAAATGGGCCTCTGCTGGGAGAGATGCCTCTGACGATGCAGTCGAAAAGAAAACTGATCTGTTCGCTCTCCGCAGATGCGAGCAGAAAAACACCAGCCCCTGTTGGAAAAAAGACTTTGTTTAAAATGTTGTTGCGCAATCAACTTTCATTAAAATTATCTTAATTATTATTATTATTCATGATTAAGTGTTTATTACTTATAAATGTCCATTGCAATGTCATTAAGCACAGAAAACCCAAACTCATATTCCATATGGGTTCAAGAATAAATTATTGCCTACATATCATCTTATCCGTCAGAGAAAGTTCAAATATTCTCACAACTGAGTTGCCAAATACATTCTTTTCTAAAATAAATAAATAAATAAATGAATGAATGATCAGTGACATTCACAAAGTCCAGATTTACAGGCTGATGCTGAGCATGGTCACCATTGTCTTCTATTACTCTTTCCTCATATTTACCATATTATAATGCAGAATTCTCAGTTTCAAAATAGAGCTGTCCTTCTTTACATACTATAGAAATAAAACTGAGCTGAGCATTTTTTCAAACAAAAAGAGTCATGAATGTAAGCAAAAGCTAAATTTAGACGAAAACAGCCAAGACAAAAGATGAGTTTTTATAAAGAAAACAAGAAAGAACCAACCACAAAAGCGATTACACAGGCAATACACGCTTGTTTTGGTCATTTGTCAAACAAAATAACAAAATAAAACCATAATATAATGACTAAAACGCGTATCATTTAGACCACAAGCCTGGTGCTGCTCTGTTTTGCTAAAATCCTGATTTTACAAACTCAACAATCTTTGAAAAAGGTATTACATGCCTAACTTGAAGACTGACTAGGGTCTAGAGAAAAACTCAGAATCCACGGAACTGTGTCTCCATCTGGGTAACAAATCACCAGCAAGGAGGTCCAGTTCTCTCAGGGATAATAAAGCATCATCTGCAGGATCACTAGGTTTTTTATGGCTAACATTTTTACTTTCATAGGGGACATAAAGCAGTTAAAAGGTCAAAGGTCTTGCTCTCCGGACGTCTTTCGGCTTCCTTCTGACAGTACAGCTGCTTGTCCATTACAATGTGTCAACAATAAAAGGCTGCCGTGTTGCCCTGTCCCTGAGACCACCCATGTAAAATCACATTCTTTGGCTGTAAGTGGGGTCAACGGTCATCCCCACACAGTCTGCTCAGATGGCTGTACTGGTTGATATCGATTATGATGTACAGGCTTCTGAGGGTTTGGAATATAGAGAGATCTTTCATTCAGATGAGCACTTCTGATGATGGAGTCACCTCATGTAACAAGGATGCATGCCATGTCTGATAGTGGACGAAAGATCATCTGGTGCACTAGCAAAATGAAAAATGGTGGGGTACAAAAACCAATAACCACAAGGCAAAGCAAAGAACAGGTGGCAAAGCTAGTTGGGGTTGCATCAATCTTTGTAGAACAAATAAACAAATCAAGTAGACCCTTCTGGTCTCTGTTCCAAGAAGTGATAAAACACAGACTCTGTAAAAGTAACACAACTTATTAAACTATTCAGTAAGTGGGAAGTGTAACTTAGCTTGAATCTTCACAGGCGCTGAGCAGCCAAGGCAGCAAAGACATTGTAGCAGCCAAACGCTAAAGAGGTTTCATTGTTTTTGGCAAACTGCTTGTTTTTTCTGTTTTCCAGCGTTATTTAAAGATGTGTCATTCAGTCACTGAAAAGAGGCTTTTACTAATTCTTTAGATAAAAGGCTCTAAAATACTATAGTAATGCACTCTTGGTTGGTGAGGGAAAAAAAACTTTATTAGTACATTCCAACTCAAGAGTGTACAATGAAGAGGAGACAGGGGTTTTAACTGTACTTGTGAGGCCTTTTTAACAATTATCATGATTATTAATGTTCTAGTACATTCACCAGCTGTTTGCCATTTGGTGAACAGCTGAATGTTTTTGTTACAGCTAACACACTCTGCATTTTCCAACAGTACAGATGATGCTAAACCACAGCTGCAGAAATGCAGGAGCAACAAGATTTAATGCTTACATTTTCTACTCAGCTAAAATAAACCATAGAAACTTAAATAAAATTGGTAAAAAGGAAAAATCTTAATGCAGAAATACTGTCAACAATCCAAAGGCTGTATTTAACATAACTAAGCAGGAGTTGATCAATTTTATTACTAATTAAACTGTTGTCTATTATTATTTAGTTGATAAAATGCAGTACTAGCACAAGTCAAGTCTTCTAATGTCTTGATTTGTCTTGGTTACATAACAAAAAACTCTTAGAAAAATGTAAATATCCTTGCATTTGTGCAGTTGAAACCTGTACATCTGACATTGTGAATTGACAAATGACATTAACTCACTACTGTAATCTAAATGTATTACTATTGTATTACTTTTTAGCCAGATAAGATAATAGTTATGCTTTTAATACCAAATATGCTTGTCCAGCACTGATCGTCCTTATGTTTTATCTTCTTTTTCATCATGAAATATGAACATGTAAAATGCTGTAAGACTACAGTTTCCTGGAGAAAGGGAAAACTAATAAAGTAAAAAAATATATTCAGCAGATTCCTCAGCTACTGTGAGGAAACCGAGGAATGTCTTGGCCATTTAGCCTTCTCCACCCGTCATTTGAGCACCGAGGGAAATAGACACTACTTACAGTAAACCTTCAACAGAGCCCTCAGACATCTTGGCAACTAGGCTCATATTTCCCTCTGAAAAACCACTGAGGAGCCGCTATCGAGGAGGACAACAGCTTTCTGCCCTGCCAAGAGAGCTACGCCTCCCCTCTGTTCTGAATAAACTGTACTAAGAGATGACAAGTCGCAGGAATACACCCCCTTCAACACAATTCACTTTAACATAACCACACACTTTATCTTGTTTTGTTTTTTATGTGAAAGTAAAAGTGATGCCTGACCATAATGTGTCAGATGTATGACTGCAGGTTTAACCTCATCGCATTCGTAAGGGTCATGTTTCCAGTGAGGTCGCTGTGTGATTTGAATGCTCTGATATCTCTGGCATTCACCACGACCGCCCACCCTTTCAGGTGCTTAAATGCAACCTCACTTTGATGGCTTAATGTCTATTCCAAGATGCAGGCAGTGGCCACAGTGATACACACCCACTATTAGTATTAAAATGGCTCTGGGGATTAAGGCATGCACCATGCAGCTTCATGAAGCTGCATTCTGTATATTGCACGGGTTACTCTGCACAGATGAATTCAGTATATCTTGTTTCTTATTTAATGGCCCCGATGTCTCCTAATGCTTCATCTACTCTGTAGGATAAACCTGAGGCCAAGTGAATAGTTAAGCCTTTCATGCTGCATGCTTTCTATTATACACTGAAGCAATTAAAATGACCAATAACAACCCACCGTTTCAGTCTTGTGACTAATATGTGGACTTGCTTTAACTCATTTTACACATAATGAAAAAAGTATGTGGACAGCTGAAGGATAAATTCATATTATCTTCATGGAAATATAATAAATCTGTTATAATACCCTCCGCTGCTTTAGCTCCAATCACAGCTAGTCACATCAAAGCTTCCTAAAAAATTACCATATGAGCACTTTTCAGTGCATTTTACCTGCTGAAAAAGTGAATGGTTTGGCATTTCTGAATGAAAACTCAGCTTTCTGAACAGGAGTCAGTTGGAACTAGAATATGTTTGTGCCAGAATCACCGTCATAGTGAGGTACTGTATTTGGCGCTGGGTCTCTACTTTTTTAAAATATTTTTTTAAGAAGTAAAATAAACATCAGAAAGCCACTAAATAACAGTTATAATTATCCTTCATCTTGTGGCCTTGAGAATGTGATAACTGATCCAAGATGTAGTAAGCTGTCACAATTATTGTCTTCAGCAGCTCTCCACTGAAGCTCTCTGCTTCATCCACAGAAGAAAACATGTCAAAGTAGAGTGTTAAAAAAGGGGTATCTAGCTTGACTAAAAACACTCCCACACCTTTCATTTTTGGATAAATTATAGAGCAAGCATTGCAGCATTTAACTTTACTGTAAGGGTCTTTCCCAAACCATGAAATGGACCAGAACTGTAGCAGACACAAACAGAGCTTAGGTTGTCTTCATTTTAACCACAGATTGCTGCAAGTCCTAAATTAGAGAATCAAGAAAATGATTGCAAGAAATTCTAATTTAATCTCATAATAGAAAGTCAAACACGTCCAAGTCCTTGAAATGAGGACTAATGACGTAAAAAGAAAACTAGTGTTCCAGTATAATTGTACAAAAATAAATAGCTGCAAATGATCCAAGTCAGAGGCCAATTACTGCCCAATAAAAGAAAAAAAAAGAAAAAAGAAAAGGTCACCACCACAAGCTTTTTCAGAAATGAAGCTATAAAACAGGGAGCTATTGAACAGTTTTAAACAATGACATCTGCGCTTGCAGATGCTAAACCTTCTGGCAACGACAGAGCACATCTGAAGGCTCTTTTTGTTGTTTCATAAACCTCCATCGAGCATCTTTCTTAATGTGTCCGCCCAAGGGAGGCCAGATGTACAAGGGAAGAAATGACCGAGTTTATTCCACTCATCCTCATGCCAACACTGATGCTCAAAGAAGCAAGTTCTGAGTGGGAGCGTCACACAGAGACTGGCTTCAAATCAAACGCACAAGTAAAACTGAACTGCACTTAATATGCTTCACCACAGGGTTTAGGAAGAGAAAAAACTATTAAAAGGTGCTGCAAAGCCCTAGTTGTGTTCAATAAATCATGTTCATTTGTAAAGATTAGAGTAACTGTTGGCTACAAACACAAATCAGAAAAGCTGGGGAATGAAAATCAATGTCTTTGATTGCACACAGTATGAAACCAAGATACTTTCTGTTTTATTTCATGAACTTCACTCGTATTTATTGTACATCTATTTTTGAATTTCAGACCTGCAACACATTAAAAAAGAAGTTATAAAGCATTTTGGGACATTAAAGCATATAACATGAGTCCACTCCTCCTCACAAAACTTTAAGGACATTGTGGCACTGAGGATGCCAAGCAAAGGAAAGTTTTAGGTATTATTTTTGTGCCACTGTCCATGTGCAAAAAAAAAAGGGGGGGGGGTCTCAACATGGTCTATAGAGAGGAAAATCGAGGACTGCAGGCAGGTCATGAGCACACAGCATCCATTCTCTCCTAAACAGATCGAGAAACCTGATTGATCTGACCACAGTACATGTTTCCAAACTGCGAGCCCAGAGAAGACAACACAATCTCCGGACAAGTCTAATATACAACTTTTAAGTTTCAAATTTCAGAATTTGTGGATTTAGCTCCATATTGCTGTACTTGACCAAGATTTCTTACAGTAATCTCTTGTGCATGTGGGATATAAGCTGTTGAATAAGTTTCTTCCAGATTCCTTGAATGTGACACTAATATTGTTCACTACACAAGGAGAAAAATGCAAATCCCTTTCAATCTTCCTTTAAATAATATCACTTTTGACAATTTTCCTCACATTTGTTGACAAATAGAAGATAGTTTGCCCATCTTTGCTCCATAAAGGTTCAACCTATTATGAATGTCGCTTTTGTATCAAATAATGATTATAATCACCTGCTGACATCACCTGCTCAAAGTAATGCTTTTGTTTTTTTCTTTTGTTTAACCTGGTTCTTAAACCTCATCCCATTTTTTGGGGAATGTGTTGCAGGCCTTCAATGCAAAAATGGATGTAAATAAAAAAATATTAAATTAAAACAAAATGATGAGCAAAAACACTAAATGTGTAAAGTTCAATCTGTGCATCAAATCAAATTAAATGTAAAAACCTGAACTGAGCATTCCCCATTCTGTCCCAACATTTTTCTAAATTAAGACTGTAAAATAAGTAATAACATATTGATCAAAATCTCATCCTGAAGTTATTACTTTGGAGCATGATGAGATTTTTAAAGATGAGATGAAATTTTCCTCTGGGTTGCTGGACCAAAACATTATTTATGCAGATTAGTTTGCATTCCTGTCACAAAAATAAATATTAACTCTATTATATTTTGCACACACTACATTTGTAAAACTAAGGCAGAACAATCTATTAGAAAGACTTTTTGTTCTTTGCCAGCTGGCTGTAAAACTTTCTTTTGTAGTTGGACACCAATGAACATTGAATTAAAGCTGCCTGAGAAAAGTTCAGAACTAAAAAGAGGACGAGTGCATTATTAAAAAGAAAAAGCTCCAGTAAATAATTGGCCTGACAGACCTCTTCCAATAGTTGGCTCTCGGGGAGAATTTCTGAAAAAGCTGTGGTGCCTTTAGAATTCTGCTTCAATAGTAAAAAAAAAAATAATTACAATAATAATAATTCAAGGACCCAAATGTAGTCAACAAAAAGTCTCCAAACAAAACAGATGATAGTTAGAAATCATGTTATTCTCATTTAATCACACTTTAATTCTCCACAAGTGTGACTCATGAACCCACTCAGTTTCAAATAAAACATGTACTTCTTGCCTTCAATGTAATAACAGGAAAGAGAAAAGAAATATATTTTCTACAAGATCTGCCATCTGTCTCATCAAACACCCATGTAGAAAAACATATGAAGGACAAATACAAAGAAGCTAATTTGAAGGTTGTACATTATTTTATACAGTATACTCTCTAAAAAGAAGCAGGGATTTAATACAGGAGAATACTAGGAATGTGAGATAGAAACTGTGGGAAGAACTGTGTCTAGAGGTAAAACCTACCTCACTGTTTTCTTTCTTTCTATTTCTTAACAACACCTCAAAAAAATTTAAATAAAATAATTGATGTACCGTGATGACCATTAAAGGGTTGATATCAAGTGTAACTAAGCGAACAGACAATAGGGAGGCCAAACGCAGCAAACAGGTCAGCAGAAAGGAAACTGAAGCAGCAACTCTCCCCATCACACACTCACTCAGTCTGCTCAGTGGAAGCAAATGTGCCAGAGCATTTGATGCTGCGTTCACACGTCATTTCACCTGCTGATGCTCCAGAGACCTTATGCGGGGGCTTAGCAAGTACAAATGTTGCAGACAGGGGTGGGCAATTTAATTATACTCAATGTATTCCTAATTGTTCGACACAAATTGTCTCAGAAGTGTTTTTAGCTGTCAACATGGGGTTTTCTTTGTAGCTTGGCTTCTGTTACTCAGCAGACTCTTCCGCCCATAGAGAAAATTGTCCTGTACTGCATGGTGCTTCAAGAGACAGGAAAGAAGTAGGGAGACATGGAATGCACACATCAAGCTAGTTACTGAGCGTTAAGAGATGGTAGCTGAATGTGCATTGTCCTTTGTAAGCAGTAAAAAAACACGCCTCAGAAAATACAACTATGAGGAGATTTTGACTGTTCAGCTGTGCATGTTCCCACGATGGACATGCAGTTCTTGTTACACCTCCAACTGCTCCTCACAGAAGAACAAATGTTTCCACCCAGAGAGAGTTTCAAAACACAGATATTTCTGTCTGTTTTTCAGATAATTTCTGATGAGTGTTCTCTGTCTGCTGGTGGGTGTGCAGCTCACCTGTGTGTGCACGATTTGTAGAGACAGGAGGTGACGTAATGACATGTTGTTGGGTAATATGATAAATAACAGCAGGCTGTTTAGTTTTATAATTAAAGATCAAAATATAAACCTGTTCTAGAGGAAAGGGAACCTTAAATTATTTCTGTTATGGTCTGGTAATATATAGAAAATAAAATGAACTTGATCCTCTTAGGGTTAAAACTGTTAAAACTTACTACACAGGGAGCATAAATTTATTTTGTGTTGATTTATATTATCTATTTCTGCTGAATTAGTTATTTCCTTCATGTAGTTAACCCATCCCGGGAAATGTTAGTAATGCAGAGTCTGATTTATGGGAATTAGATATATCTGATTTGATTTGTAGTGGATTTTTACAGAACTCTATACACACTTTTCTTTTTCTTATGTTAGTGAATTATTGATGTTGTTTACCATCCTGGATGCTTATTATCTTTAACCACAAGTGACACAGTAAACTTGGTCATGGTGTAAGATGCATACATATGGGTGTGGTTTCCATTACTGACACAACTAATATTTGTGACATGAGCCTGACTGCACTGAGGACACTTATCTACTAATTATTATCCTGTTGGTCAGGGTGCTTTATATTTGTTGTTTTTACAGAAACTGTAAATTCGAATAACCTCATATTGCAGCAAGTGATTGTTTAAGCCATTTTTCTGGCATACAAAGCCCTCTGTTCCTTGTCTCAGTCCACACTTCTCATTAATGGTTTCATGATGGTAAAACAAGCTACCATGACCTATCAGGGCAGGGTCGGTCTCTCTACCTTAAAAAGGCTTATCTCTTATCTCATCTCTTTTAACATTTCTAACAGCTCTATCATTTAAGTAGACGTAAAATGATTCTTTAATTGGTGTTTAAACCAATTAAAGGAAAAAAAATTAGTACAGGAATTTTTCCTGCACTTAAGAATGAATTATATTTTGCTCACTTGCAAGTAGCTTTGAATAAAAGTGGTTGCCAATTGGATAAATGTATATTTAAATGTAGAAAATATGGCTCATATGATCTATTAACCTTAAAAAAATGCAGCCTAGTCTTGCAGAAGAGAAAATGTTTGTTGGCGTCTGTCAGCATTTCCACTACTCTGTTTTCAGTTCCCGCCCATTTCACAGAGTTCAGACTGATCTGAACAGCTTTACAAAACAGCCAAAAGTGATTCCCAGAAACAACCGTGTAGTCTAACAACCAGCTACCCTATAGATAAAATGTTGCTCTAATGGTTATTTTACCTCAATTAAGCATTATGCAGTGTAGCCATTACAATATATAATGAGCAATAAACTTACAGTAGCCACATCTTGTTCCTCCCTCAAACACAAATCCATGTGGTACAGGTCCATATCTGCGCAAGTCTGGCAGGTTCCAGTGGCCAATGATAACAGGAGGGACGTCTCGAGCAAGAGCCAGCAAATTGTTGCACAGATGAAGAGTTGCAGGTCCACTTTCCAACTTGGTCCCTGGTAAGACTCCAACACTGAATCTGTGAACTGAGTGAGCAGAGACATTTTAAGTTGAGCAACAATATAAAACATGATCCAACAACTGTCAGTTTCACGTGAAGGGATGTTTGATACAGAACTACTGGATCAATAAAGTCTACAAAGAAAGCAAGAATAATATCAGCCTCTGTAATGGGATGTTCAAGAAAGAAAATTAAATATAAATGATGCAAAAGGAATGGTCAAGGCTGGAAATAATAAGAGCAATACCTTACAGGGAACAGAAGGCCAGGCAAGGCAAATTTATTTGTATAGCACATTTCATGTAGAAGACAATTCAAAGTGCTTTACATAAAACATTACAGCAGGGTGCAGAAAGCAATAAAAGAAATACAATTAATGAAATAAATGCAGAAGGAAGATGCTAAATAAAATAAATAAAATGCAAGAAATAAAGTAAAAGACAATATTAAAACATGATTCCAGCTTAAAACAACCAGATATAGATTTTGACTTCTAAATAAAAACTAGTGAAATGCAGCAGAGAACAGATGGGTCTTTAACCTGGATTTAAATAAACTGAGTGTTTCAGCTGAGAACAGAAACTTCAACATCCATGCACAGTGATTACTTGAGCATGGATTTAATTTAATTCACAAATAAAAATGAGAAACAGCTGCACAGTGAATGAAATCAGCAAGCAGATTTCTTAACGGGTTCACATCTAAAGCCAAATGCAATCAATCAGAGCATGTCACAAACATCTTTGTGGGGCTGGGGAACGTGGATGTAATACTACTATCAAGTTTTACATCCACACCAAGTTTGAGTTTCAGCCTGCAAACTTGTGCATCTTCACGAAAAGCAGGTGTAGATTTTACCCCGGTTGTACTAAGCCAAAGACTTTCGCTGCTCTGAACCAACAGGTGAGATTAATGGAGGCGATGATGAGGAAATGTTGGCAAGCTGCATCACATCATCGCTCAGGTTAAAAGAGATTCATACGGTGTCATGCAAGACAACAAAAGCACAATGCATGGTGTTGGCTCCAAGCCCAGAGGGCTGGCAGGTGACATTTCTGCAGGCTTGGACGTGCTCCACTCCGTGGCATTAACCAGCGGGCCACACACACTTACCTGGCTCTCTCAACACACATGCAACACTGAACAGATGAGTAGCATGTACATTTTGAAAAACAAATGCCAAAGTGGAATGAAGAACTGCAACGCAATTTGTCTCCAAAGTCCTCCAAACTATCAGGTCCCCTTACGCTGTCATTAGTTACATCTTTACAATTCAGCTGCCAAGTGCTGAACAGTCCAACGCTATTAATAGCTCCTATTTGTTCATCGCTTATGCAACTTATATAATAGATCCACACAGTACACAGCAGTTAGTCTCTGCAGTGTCAGACATGCTTAAAGCTCCAAGATACAAACAAAATGTAAAGTTTGAACTGTACAATCTCACAATATAAAATTAAAATTAAATAAATAATTTAAAGATCTTTATGCTGAACAAATAATGCTCATCAAGCTAAGTTTTTTCGACAAAGCTGTATCAGAAGCATGTTGATGGCATTCAGTTTATTATGAAATGACAGGATGTCCATAGTGTGTAATCAGAGGGGTAAATGTTCTGATCGCACAGGTTTATCAAATTCAACAGAAGAGCAAGTATCATAATGGTATTAAGAATCAAATCCCCTTATTTTAAACCAATATAAATCAATTTATGTTTGTCTTTTTTAGATAAAGATATCATAATTGTGCTTTTGTGTTTCTCCCTTTAATTACAATGAGTTTAGGTATCTATTTTATCCCAGCTGGAATTCTGCATCATGTTGCTCCCGTTCTTAAATTATCTTTTGTAAAAGAAAAAAAAACTGCACTAAGTTGAGCAGCTTGAAAGACTAATTTAAAAAAACATGAGCAAAGGCATCGTAATTGCAAGTCTTTGCATTTTCTAATTCATGGCCTGGTGATCTTAGTGAACGAACTAAGAGGGACTTAGTGATAAGAGATTAGAGATTATATGACCGTGTTAATGTAAAGGGGGGAAGTTGAGTCATCCCATATCTCTTTATACATTACCAGGAATTTGTACATCAAGGCTCATTAATCAGACTGTATTTTCTACTGTATATTTGATCCAATTAGTGTGTTCTTGTGTCATGTAAGACATTATTAGCCTTTTTGTGTCAGATGCAACCGTCGTCATTAGAAATGTCCTTTACTGATTGAAAGGTCTTACTTCAAACTAAAAGAATGAAGAATAAGCATAAAAACATTCAAAACAGAGTGTGCATAAGTGCAACTGTCTGTGATCATTTTCTATACCAGCCATGATATAAAATATAAACGTTTTAAAAATGAATCATTATTTATTATTTTCCAAAACATTTTATAACCGGAGCTTGTCAGAAAATTAATATAGAACCACATGCGCTTGAACGCACCCTCACTAGATCCCTTCCCTTACTGCAAGCAGTATCACTCCAACACCATAGTGAAGTGAAGTTCGAGGATGACACTTTGATGGTTGGTTGCATCAACAATGATGAGCGGGCGTATACAGGAGGTGTACACACTGGCAGAGTGATGTCATGCTAACAACCTCCTGCTAAATGTAGACAAAACTAAGAAGATGATGAGAGGAGACAGCACCCCTCTGAGGATTACTGGGACTCTGGTGGAGAGGGTGTGCAGTTTCAAGCATCTGGGTGTGCACATCACCGAGGATCTATCCTGCACTCTGCACATAGACAGCCAGGTAAAGAAGGCGAGGCAGCGTCTTTGTCACCTTAGACAACTGAGGTTCAGAATATCTCTGAAAATCATGAGGATGCACTGTGGCTTTTTATTTATCTTTATTGTCTTTTTAGTTTATTACTGTGTTGTTGTTTTTTGCTAGTAGTAAAAAAGCCTCAGATGCATGTACAACTGCATTTCACTGCCATCTTGCACATGACAAATAAACAACTTGAAACTTTAAAGTTTTATTAGGAGATCAAGGAAATTCCATTTTACCATGGTAAATTACACCACCAACTAACCTTTAGCCTCACCAGGAGGTTATATTTCACCCAATGCATGCACTCACTCCATGGAACCCACTGTACCTTAAAAAGGGGCTTGATACTGCAGGTGGCAATTTGCTCTACAAACCACATAAGGTACGTAAATGGTGTAGCACAGGGCTACAATTCGGTCCAACGAGGACTGCAGTCCTGCAGGTTTTTAATGTCTCCCTGCTCCAACACACCTGTCTCATATTAATGAGTCATTGTGCAGAACTTCATAGGCTGTTGGATCCAATTAATCTGAGTTTAATTAATTTACATACCATATATGGTTTGTGGCGCAAATTGCCACCTGCAGTATTCAGCACCCTTTTAAGGTACGGTGCGCTCCAATGAGTGAGTGCGTGCATCAGATTTGAACCTGAAGTTACCTCATTTAGTCACCAATTCTGCTTTGTAGTGTTTTACTCCTTTCTTAAGTCCACATAAACACTTAAACCTGCATGCACAAAGCACACAAAGCATGAATTAATCTGATTGTTGCTAGATATAAAGATATAAGAGCTACAAAATGAGGTCAAACACGACATTCTTGTTTATCTTTTAGAGCAAAAGAAGTGAAACATGTCCTCACCCTCCCCGAGGCTGTATCGTAGTCGGACGTCCCACGCCTGCAGGGCCTCCCTGCTGTCAAAGCCCAGTAGAGCAGCCTGATTCAAGCAGAGGATGGCGAGAGTAAAAGCCACACCTTCATACCACTGTCCAGCCTCCAGGCCGCAGATCTCCTCCAAGGTGACACTCGCCCTCTCCTTGTTGCCCTGAACCTTCTCAGATTTGTCTCTAAAAACCAGCAGCACGAGACAATCTGAAAGATATAAACAATGAGTATCATGCACCACATAAAAAAATAACTAATATCTTATATCTAAGAGTAAGTTTTAATTCAAATTTCAGTTAACCTTCATAACTTGCATTTGTTTATATATTTTCTAGAATGACTGGTAACTGATGAAATCTATGATTATTTCCAGACAAACACAGTGAAGATGCCTTATGGTCCACAGTAGCTGCTGTATAGTGTCCTCTAGGGTGGTTGATGCCTTTCAAACAATCAGTGTCAACTGACAAAACAACACCATGCATGTGCATGCATCGCTCACACACACACACACACACACACATCTTAACACACATAACTGAGGTATGAGTGCGGACAGCTGTGACAACACTGACATAAAAGATCTAAGGAGGAGCAGGATTCAACTTCAGCTCAACCTGTGTGGTATGTTAAGCCATCCAGCACCGCATACCCAAAGAAACTTTGAAGATGTATTGCTGCACAGTGAGATATGATGAAATATCACTCTCAGTCATGTTTAAATATTCATACTTTATTAAATATAAAAGAAACTGGTAAAGTCAAAAGCAAAAACAACCTTTAAATAAAGTTTAAGCAAAGTTAAACCATCAATTTCACCATCACGAAGCTTCTAAAAATACAGCAACACTCAGACTATTACTCTTCAGCCCATTACCTCTGACATGAGATCAAATACAGGCCAGCTATACCTATAAAATGATGTGCAAAAGTCCAGACATACCACCTTAACACAACTTTGCATGAGAAATTCAAGGTTGTGCATGTGTGGGGGGGAATGTTGTGAGTATTAAAATGAAAATGGTGACAAAACAATATCAAAAGTGGAGTTTAAGAAGAAGAAAATAGCACAAATAACTGCAATTTCAGCTAAATTACAAATTAAATCTGTTTAAACAATGCATTTTCAGGGCTTTTTCCTCCCCAAACTGCAAAGCCTCACTGTCAATTTAAATCCAATTTCCCTAAACATTAAGTTCCTCCTGTAGGATTATATTCTGTCTTCAAATGATGACGAATATTTCTAGGCATGACCTGATCTTTAGATTTGAGCACAAAACCAGGCCCTTTCCATATTCAAGTTTCACGCGACTGAAAAACACGCAGGGTGACACTGGCACGTGATACTCGTCTAACTCACTATCATCCAAAACAGTGTGGCATAAGCTTGCGCACTGGTTTCTCCGCATTTGGATCATTATCTTGGTGAGAGAATAAACTAAACTGACCGCCAGCAAACGTCGTCGTTTCCTTACCTGCTACAGGCGACGGCTTGCGAAGTACGAGCCACCTAGTTTTCCACTGTGACACAAAGCAAAAAAAAAAACTTTTATAAGTACAGATTTTTTAAGAACTCTGGAAGGACCTCAAACGTTTGCGCCTGCAAATAAAAATAAAGTAAGCACCTTTTTCCCATCTCTGAGTCTGGCATATCCCTCCACGACAACAGAATCCGTCATCTTCAGTCATGGTTCCTGACAGCTGCAGAGTCGCTGCCTGAATGAGGGGTCACTTTCAAAATAGCTGCTCTCTGCTTGTGTGGCGCAAACTCGCCCCCCAGCCTCGGAAGGCACATGGAAAATACCATTGCAGGTGTCTGTCTGTCCGTCCCTCTGAGAGGACCATGCTGCTGCCGCCTGCCACCTGGGCTGGTCTGACCCACCTGCTGCTGCTGGAAAAACTGCGTTAAGAAACTAAAATATCATTAAAAGTGCCACTGACAGCTCAGTTAGTTTGTTCATTTAGAAAAGTAAATAAACTAAGTTATGGAATCAAGCATAAAAACTTTAACTAATTAATTTCCTTTTAATTTGCTATGGTTTTAATGTAGTGCAGTAATTCTATTCAGTCATGACTCATTTGCACAAATTTATTTTATTCGTTTTCACCTCATGAAGTTGTCTTTACACTTTGTGTATGATTTCACTTCATTAAACATTTACGATTTTGCTTGTGTTGCTTCTCCTGTCTGTTTAAATAACTGATAACAATCTCAGACTGGTTAGATTATTAGTTTCCCTAAAGGAGCTTAATTAAAGGAAAACTACTTAAAATGGTTGTTCCACATTATTATGTAAATCACAGTTTCTATGCAGTTTAGAGGGAAAAAAAGATCCACCTACAAATGAAAAGTGTGAAATAGTGCAATGCCTTGTGAAAGGAATTCAAATGTGAGATGTTTTACAAAAACTTAAAGGTGCAGTGTACAAGAATTACTGACATCTAGTGGTAAACATGAGCATAACAATTACTTTAAACGGCATGCAAAGTTGAGAATAGATGGATGCCGTCAGTGGCCAAAATGTTTCAAACAAAAAACATGTTTTTTTATCTACGAGTAAAACCAGTGGCCTCAGGTGCAGTGATAACTGTACTGCAGGTAACTACTTCAAAACTATTTATATGTGCATTCTTCTATGTGCCTGTAAAGGCATTACTTATCCCATATGTGCTCTAGCACCTATCAAACAAACCCGGCACAAGAGTTTTAAAGTTCCATGGTTTCTCACTTTACACACAAAGCTGTTTGTCCATTCAGAGACACTGTAGTAAAAATGGTGACAGAAATATTGCATCTGCCCTGTACTGTATGTGAACACACAGCAAGTAGATACAAATGGCTCATTCTAAGAGAATGAAAACATAACAGTTTTTTCAAGTGATTAGTTACTTTGACTTTGTTATATGTTGCACCTTTAAGTGTTAAAAACATGTCATTTGGTCGAACGGATTTATACTGATAAAGGCATTTCAAGGATAGTCTCCATCATGCAAATGAAAGCAGCTGATGAAAAGCCACTGTTGACCATCAAGCAGGTATTTGATGCTGCTGGTGTCTACTGCCATGGGTATAAAGGGAGGAAAAGCTCATGGTGTGGCCACATCCCCTGACCTCAACAATTAAAAAAATAATATTTTTATTGGTTATTTTGGAGAAATAATAAAAACAACATGTGATTAATAATTTAGAATACAGTGTAGATGGTTACTTAAATTAGCACAAATCCTTTCATACCACCGTATTTTTTAAAAAAAAAGACATTCTCATAAAAAAATACTTGTGTAAAATAGAAAAATGTAAAGTAGAAGAAAAAAAAAAAACTTCTTAGCCTGTTCAACCAGTAACAACTGACTGGCCTTTAAGTGCCTACATGGGCCCAAAAATATCTCTATCAAGCATAAAATAAAACACATGCCTTTGGCTGATTTGCTGATTTGCGATTAATGACAGTCAACGGCTGAATATCAGCTGATAATTTGAATTTTTTTGCAGTTTTAGTTTTTCTAATTGTCATCTGATATGCATTTTCTTGTTTTGTGTTTTCAGCTTTGTTGTTTTATTTCTATACATTTCTTCATTTGACCTTTTTGTCAAATTTTCCTAATTTCATTACGCAGATGCTTCAGTTCAAAGAAACAAAGAAATGAAGAGCACATTTGGGGGAATTTGGGGTTCCTGTTCATGGCCAAGGACATTTTAACATGTAAACTGAATGATTAAACCACCAATTTGCAGACTAAAGGACAACCAAGTGTTTTTTGCTTCAAGGTAGTTCAACCATTTTATGTTCACACAAAGAAAAAAAATTTTTTAAAGTAAAACTTGTTCAATCAATGTGGTATGATATGTTGATATAAAAAAAGAAAAGTACTGCAAATACTGAAAACGTTGTCTGCATAAAGCCATATGGAAAATCTTGGAATGTACTTGGAAAAGGCTAGAAAAGTATTTGAACTGTTCCAAACATCACCTTTACCAGTTAAAAGAGACAACATTTCATTAAGTCATTAAAGGTTTATTCAGTCACAAACCATTTCACAGTTACAAAAAGAGACACTCCAAAAACTGCCATGTCTTACAAAAAAACTAAAATGATAGAAAAGTTAAATATATATTAATATATTGAACAATATCTCATACAGTACAGCTGATGTCCAGGTAATTTGCATTCACAAAACCTTGGGTTTTCGTCTGATCTTTGAATTGATCCAGTCAATATAATTCACCACTTTTGTGTAAACTCCAGGTTTATTTGAGTGGCCGCAACCATCTCCCCAGCTGATGATCCCATACAAGAAGCTGACGTCATCCTTCACACAAGCCAGTGGGCCCCCAGAGTCACCCTAAGAAAGCACACACATAAACATACATGCACATATAAAAGCGGAGACTACAAACACTGAGTCACACACTTGAAACCTAATACATAACTAAAAATTGCTCTCCGCCAGTGAGGTAAACAGTCATCTGTGACATTCAGTTCAAGGGGAAGGAGCTTGAGTGTTTTACACAGAAGGTTGAGTGGGTTGTCTGGCTGCAGATGCCTTTGACTCTTATTCAGTCAGACCCTCACTAACTTCCCTCAGCACATTTCCCAGGGGAATCCCCACTGCCATCTTACGTGCTGCTCTATTACTTTGAATCCTCAAGTCAGCTTTCTGGTATTGACCCCTCCAGAGCCGAGACAGGCTGCTAACAACTAAACAGGCTCCAGGGGTTTGTTTTGCCCAGAATGCATGAAATCATAATTTCTTAATACTCCAGGGAAATAAATGTAAAAGAGTAGAAGCAGGCTGCTCCATCTCCTAGCAGTTCGCACAGCTGAAGCAAATAATGCCAACTAATAAAACTGGTAATCTATAATCAGTTTATAATTAAATAGGACATAATTCTCATTTCTGTGCTAATATATTAAAAATCCTGTTAACTCTTTTTAATATTATTTGATGTATACCTAGATACATGAAGTACAACACGATTCAAGGATGCACTTTTAAATATTTAGCACAATTCGGTCTGATCCAGTTTTAAACATTTGTTTAACATAGATAGTTCTACAATGTAAATTAAAACACAGCTGCTCTACAAGCGTTTCAAAAACTGTCCATCTTCGACTAAATAGTCAATGAAAAAATAGGGAATCACAAGTGTTTTGAGGACTTCAAAGCACGGAAAGTAATGCATTTAATAGTTCTTGTTTGACTTGATTCTTTACTTTGATCAAAGCTCTAATGCATGCACAGTATAAGGTCACAAAGCAGTCACTCTCAACCGCACTGTTAATCATTAGCAAAGATTGAGCAATGGATGCTGTATTTTACCTTTAATCTTGCTAGGTTGTGGCTAAAGTGGTGTTTGAAAAAAGTCGTCAACATTCAAACACTCATGTTTTCATCTCAAATGTTTTTATTGTTAATACTTGTGCTGGTTTAGGGTAGATTATTATACTTGTAAACTGTGTTTGCATTAGTTGTTGGGAAGTGCAGTTTCTTAACTCTGAAATGATGGCTGGCTGCAGGCGAAGGCGCTGCATTTACCATTTTGAGTATCCAGTTGGCGGGCCATCTCACATGCTGTTTAACTAAGGTGCAAACGACATTACAGCAGTAGTGAAGACCCACTATACCATTTTACTCTCTTACTGTGCAAATCTCAGTTTTCACAGTAGTATGTACCGGTAGTCTGACGAATTAAAATCCAAAAATAGGGAACTGCTTTGTTTTTGATAGACACAATATTTACACCCATAAACAAAAGGGCAAGAGGCATTACCAAATATATACTAAGAAATTTAAGTTGTCTCTGCATGTAGGTCAATGAAATACTTTCCTACCTGGCATGCATCCACACAGCCCCTGAGCCCGGCACACACCATGTCACTGGTGACGTGGTTGCCATAAACTTCTGGTTTCTTACAGATGTTGTGAGGAATCAGTCTCACATATCCTTCCTGCAGAGTAGAGTAACCCTGTGCTTCTGTAAAATCAAATAGAAAAAAAGGGGGGTGGGGGGGTTCCCATAACTGACTCAATTTTTTAAAAAGACTTCATAGTGTAATTTAAATTTTCTGCTGTAACTAATGAGCAAAGCCAGAGTGGATGTCTTCTTCTGTCGCAAGTCTTTATGCTAAGCTATGCTAATTAGCATCTGGCTAGTAAACATAGTGCTGATACTGATGTTTACATTTTACTGTTGACATGAGTAAAAAAAAAAATATAAAACTTTTTTTTATTTATAGTGGAAATGAAAGTGACACGCCCTGCTGTGGCAGATTTAATGTATAAAAAAAACTATGTTTCGCATTGGAGCTGCACATCAAATATCGCTGCTGTTGGGCGCAAACCTCCTATGTCCAAAACTGTTATTTTTCAAAAACTGAACAAAACTGTATGGTTTTTGTAATAATGGACATGATGTCATCAAACTTGGTATTGTGTTTTACATCATATATCTTTGGTTAAATATTTGTAAAACAACAGACAGACATAAAGGGTGACCAATAATACTGATTTATGAAGGAAAAAGAAAATCACGAATTTTGGACATAGGAGATTTTTGCTCGACAGCAACGATATGTAAATAACTATTATGTAGAAACGGATTTCAAGCAGCACCACTTACTCTCATTCATACGTCCCCAGCCACTAATAGCACAGCAGTAGCCATCAGGGAACACCGTGTTTTTTTCTGGGAGGCAGATGGGCCTGATAAACGGCGTTTTCCTCACACACCGCCTATCCTGCTTCTTTAGTTTGATCAGAACTGGAAAACAAAGATGCAACAGTATGAAATGAGTAAAAAAATCTATGAAGCAAATGCTAGACTTGGAGACTCCGCTACCTCATGAAACTGCCACACCCAAATGTTTGTGTGTGTGTTCATGTGGGGGAGACACAGCTGCTCGGTGACGCACAGCTGTGCTTACACAGTGTAGTCTTCTGCTCGTTTCTGAACTAGGACAGGTTTTTAGGTTTATGTGAGTCACTTGCATGTGTGTGACAGAATCATTACCGATGTCATGTAGTGTTGGATTAAACACCGAGAAGTGATCTGGAAAGATGTAGCGCTCCACTTCAAATGTTCTGGTGTTGGGTCCGGTGTCATTGAAGTTCTGCTGGCCAAGCACCACGCGAATTTGAGAATTCAGAGGGCTGTAAGAAGATTTTTTTAAAATCATTTCTAATCAGTCATAGGCAAAAGTATAGACTTTCATAATACATTCATAATAAAATCCTGTCTGCCAAAAGTTCAAGTTAAAGGTTACCTCTATAAAAACTGGCTGAATTCTTATGGAAGTTGATCTCCAAGTGGTAAATTTCATAATGTCTCAATCTAAAAAAATACAAAACTTAAAAGTCTTACAGCAGTGTAAGCGAGTGTTATATTTTGAACTTCTTTAATAATTATAATTTGTCACATTTTCTCAATCTCAGAACGTCCACATTGCAACCCAGAACCCAGCTTGATTGCATAATTGACAACAACTTGAATCGTGTTACATAGATCCAGTTCATTTAACTGGTCTGATAAAGATGAGATATGGCATCAAAATCTACAATATGCTGTTTGCTGGAACTACTGCAAACTTTTTTTGTTGTTTTAGAGGGCAAAAATGCACACTTCTCGTGGGCACTTTGTGAGTTGTTTGGTTGTTTGGATAATGCTGACCAGACAGAATGTCCAGCTTTCAGCTCTGGAACTAAGTACCTTATAAAAGGTTAAATACTCTCCAACTCAGCCAGTGTCCAATCTAGACTTTGTTAGCTGCTCTGCCATACAAGCTTAGATGTCTTAAGGAAACACTGTTTCACTATCCATTTACCTTAACATGATCATTCAGTCTTGTTAAGATTATTTAGTCTTGTTTAGATTTTTAGACTTGTTTAGATTAGATCATATTAGAGGCCACCAAAGAGAAGGTGCCAAAAGTTTGTGTTTAAACAAGTTTAACAAGTTTTTTTTGTTGTTGTTACTCCTGCTAAAACAAGCCGGAGTAATCCTTTCTCATTGTTAAGAGTGATTACCGTCAGTGTGATGAGGGTTACAACACACAAAGACCTGGAGTCACACCGTCCACTAACTGCTACGACTTTGTAGGAGTGTGTAATCCACAACAACACAGAGGGATGGTATTAAGATTGTTTCCTACAGGCTATGATGTGCAACCCATTCTGATAAGCATGAGTTTCTCAGATGACTAGAATGAACTTAATATAAATTCTTGTATATTGTGTTCATATGCTAAGAGAGTCTGAGCCTCAGAATGATTTGCATTCTGAGTTGTACCCTACAAGCTACAGCTACAATGGTCAGATACTGTTTGGAGAACATAAAGCTGTCTTTTGAATTAGGAAGAATGTCATTCAAACACTTAAAGGGATTCCCAATGGCATAAACTTTTTGTAATCTTTCCAAGGCTCTAAGAACTGCTGAGAAAATTTCATATGTTACTGAGAAATTACAATATTTTGATTCAAAAAGCCTCAACAACTCAAAACATTGTCTTTTCCATAATATGATTAATACTAATTGCAGTTGAACTGCATTGCGTACTTGGTGAGGAAGCAGTGTGCCGCTGAGATGACCCAGCAAGAAGAGATCAGACTGCCGCCGCAGAAGTCTGACTGTCCAATGTAAAGGCCGGCCATCCATGGATGAGTACCTGGCAGAGCTGTGGTTCCGCCCAGTATCCGAGGCATGGGGAAGGAGACTCTCTTCTTGTGCTTTGTCCCACACACAGGACTTCTGCCTGACTTGGGAGGGGTTGGTGTCGTAATTTTGGGCAGGAAATTGATAGAGATCACTCTTCTAGAAGAAGCTGAAACAATTTTTAAAAGAAAAAAAAGATAATTATCATGAACTTGACTACAGTTATGACATACTACGTCTATCTAAAGGAAACTACAATTTAAAGCTTTACAACACAGCTAAAATTATATATATATATATATAGATATGTGTGTGTGTGTGTGTGTGTGTGTGTGAGTGTGTGTAATCAAGCTTCTCATCTGTCTTATTTAAATTTATCTGATTTTGCTGCTGTTTCTTGCATGAAGCAAAAAAGTAAGGCTACATGGTTAATAATGTTTGGGTCACGGAGCATTCTTATGATGCAAATCATATGCTGAGGAGGGCACAGCACATGGGGAAAGCCTGTGAATTCTCTGTAAATCTCTGGCATCAGAACAGACAACAAACTGAACAAGATCCCACTCACAACACAAGAATGTGGCTCCCCTTGACATGACATGATGATTCAGGGTGAGTAACTCCTTATCCCCCGCATCTCATTTAGCATTTAGTTTTTAAAAAAAAGAGAAGAAGAAGAAAGCCACTGAACCAGTCAACTTAAGTGAAGTCAACTTTAATGAGCAGCTGGGTCGGCAGAGATTAGCCACATCACCGTGCTTGTTTTTATTAAAACTCTAAGGTTAACTGTTTCTTAAATGACAAGTGTAGCTGACTGCCAATTAATCAAGGCTAAGAGAGCTAAGATGCTAATGGACTTTCATCAATTATTACTTTTGACAACACCCAAGTGAAAATGCAATTCCTGATGAGGTGAATCACAAGAGAAGCAATGTAATGGTGCTTAAGTGTATCAGGTGATAAATACTGTCAGGTCGTACATGTCTGTTTTATCAACCAGGCGTATTTAATCATCCAAAGATTAACCACAGCTAACCAACACACACCTTTAAAGATTAAACCTCGTGACAAAACAAATTACAACTGCAGGAATGTCCTTTAGCACTGTGTGATTTCTGATCTTGCTAAAGAATACAGAATACATTATGCAAACAATAAGGGGGGAGGCTTACCCCCCTCTGGACCTACATCTCCTGACCCCTCCCCTCCCCACTCTTCACTACATACACAGGTAGGGCCGTGGGGGGTGTGCTTGTTGCGCTGGGCGGGGCAGGGGGGTCATCATAGTGGCCCCGTTGCTTCGCCGAGCGGCAGCATGCCTCCCAGCTTTTAATTCCACTTAGTCACTGAGCACAAATAACATTTGCAACATACAAACACGTTTTGGGGGGTGGAACATGCAAGGTCAGGTGGGTGGGACTGCTCAGGTGGCCCCACCCCCTCCTCAATGCAGTTACTGCCCCCCAATTTTAACCCTCTTTTTTTAATTGCAAACAGCACATAATATATTCCCTCACTAGTGGGGGAGGGAGGGGGAGGGGGGATGGGGTCTTCAAGCGCCCCTGTCTCCATGGATGGCCCGGGGGCGGGGCGGGCCGGGTGGCCTGTCGCGTTGGCCCGGGGCGTGGGCGGGCTGCCCCGGGGGGTTTGGCTGCTGGCCCTGGGGGGAAGGTGCTGTTTTGGGGGTGGGGAGTGGGGGACTGGGGCGGGGTGGGGGGGGTGGGGGCCTGGTTCGTGTCTCCTCGCCTCCTGGCTGGGGCTGTCCCCCCGCGGCGTGGGGTGGCGGGAGGATGGTGGTGGGGGGATGGTGTTTGTGTGTGTGTGTGTGTGTGGGGGGGAGAGTGGTGTGTGTGTGGGGGGATGGGTGGTGGAGGGATGGTGTGTGTGTGTGGGAGGGTGGGGTGTGTGGAGGTGGATGTGTGGTGTGTGGGAGGGGGGGTGGTGTGGGTGTGGGAGGATGAATGGTGGAGGGATGATGTATGTGGGGGAGGATGGGGTATGTGTGGGAGAATGTATGGTGCAGGGATGGGGAGTGTGTGGGAGGATGGATGGTGGAAGAATGGTGTGTGTGCAGGAGGATGGATGGTGTATGGGAGGGAGGATGGTGTGTGTTTGGGGGAGTGGTGTATGTTTGGGAGAGTGGGTGATGGAGGGGTGGTGTGTGTGTGTGTGGGAGGATGGGGTACGTGAAGGTGGATGTTTGGTGTAGGAGAGGGAGGATGGTGTATGTGTAGGAGAATGATGTATGTGTGGGAGGATGGGTAGTGGAAGGATGGTGTGTGTGTGTGTGTGTGTGGGAGGTGTGAAGGTGGAGGATGGTGTATGTGTGGGAGGATGAGTGGTGGAGGGATGATGTGTGTGTGGGAGGATGGGGTAGGTGTGGGAGAGTGTATGGTGGAAGGATGGTGAGTGTGTGGGAGGATGGATGGTGGAAGGATGGTGTGTGTGTGGAAGGATGGATGGTGGAAGGATGGTGTGTGTGTGTGGGAGGACAGAGTATGTGAGGGTTGGATGGTGTATGTGTGGGAGGATGAATGGAGGAGTGGAAGGAGAGTGTGTGTGTTTGTGTGTGTTGGTCTGGGGGGGGGGGGGGGGGCAGGACTGGTTCTCGGGGTGTGCGGCTGGGCGCTGGGGTGTGGGGCTGGCCTCTGGTGGTGGCCGTCTGGGCGGGCCGGGTCCCCCCGGGTGGCGTGCTGGCCCTTGGCCTGTGGGGGTGGGGGGTGTCCCTGCGCTCCTGGGCCCGGGCCCTCTGCCCCGCCTGTCCCGGGCGGCCGGTGCCCGGGGGGGTCGGGGACTGCTGGCCTCGGCCTGCCGGGGCCGGTGCCCTGTGTCCGCGGGGCGGCTCCTGCTGGGGTCTCCTGCTGCTGCCTTCCTGGGCGGGCGAGTGGTCGTCTCTGTGGACCGGTCGGGATCTGTAGCCTACGGGGGGGCTGGTGGCCTGGGTCTCGGGACCGCTGGCCTGACTCTGGCCTCTGTTCAAGTGAGGTGGCATCTGCATGATCACTCTGCATGGTCACTCCTTCCTGAACGTCTCCACACAGTCTTTGCGTCGCCGTGTGGCCGAGTTCTCCAGCATATCCACACAGGTTTCTCTGCGCGTGTTCTTGAATACAGCAGTTTCACTTATATCTATTATCATATTTTTTTTTCTTTTTTTTTATTATTATTATTATTACTCCTACTCTTATTATTATTACTACTACTATTATTATTATTACTATTATTGTGATTATTATTATTGTTACTATTATCAACTAGTTGTGTAATGACCTACTGGCCAGGATGATCTTAGCTATATATGTTGCAAGTAGTATGGATTACATGGTTTTCTGTATAATGTTTTAAGTCCCCACCCGCACTCCCCACACCCTTTCTGTCCCTCTCTCTCCCCTCCCTCTTCTCTCTACTTTCTTTTCTATCTCTCTCTCTCTCTGTCCCCTCCGGTCGAGTCCAGCATTAAGAGTCTGATTTAATAAAGTTTTTCATGTCATCAAGAGGGACTTTATACATGTAGTATAAATCCCTGCTTGATAGAGTAAAAATGTCCAGCACCAGACAGCAGCCAGACAATCATTCTGTTTGCAACGATGCTGGACAAGACAGGTTAAAAAAAATAAAAAATAAAAAAAATAAAAAAAAAAATAAGGGTGATATAAATCATGACACAACTGGACACAAATGTACAGTCCGTGTGGTCACTGCTGGTCCAATCAAGGACCAGAAGACCCAGACTAACAAAAGAGGCATCAGATACAATTTCTGATAGTTTTGTGTCTTCAGCATAGTATGCTGTATCATTATGCATCTCTTTATAGTCATTTTATGTTAGAATTTGTGAGTATGTGCTAATTTTGTGTCGCTTTTTTGTTCAATTTTGGTCATTCCACATGAGATTTGTGTTATTTTGTGTCCTCCTTAAAGTAATTTTGCATCAAGTTTTGGCTGTTTTATGTTTCAGCTTGATACCTTTATATTACATTTTAATTACTGTCTATTTGTTCATATTTTTTTTATCTTTTGTATTTCCTTATGGTTATTTTGTCAATTTTAATTAGTTTTGTGACACATTTTCAGTAAGTTTTCTGCTATTCTGGCTTCTTTGGATTTTCTTTGGATTTCAAGGTGTAAAATAAAACCAAAGCCCCCTTGATTTCTTGGGCCCCTGACCCTGTGCCTAATAGCCTTGCTTAGTGATAACAACAAATAAAAAAAATCCTTTGTTGTGCCCCTGTTACTCACACAAATGCATCACACAAGAGGGGACGTCACAGTACTCCCAGGAGATGGCGCTGTTATTTACTGTGTAGCACCATGGCTTCTTGTCCCCATCTGGGTTTCTGCACACACACAAACACAGTGGAGAGCATGTGTGAATATGCAACACCACTGTTTTAACATTGCTGTCGCTAAGCAGCTCACATGAGCTCCATCAGTTTTCAGATTAAATAGGTGAATGTTGTTTTTCAACTTCTTATGGGCCACAGACTTGCATTGATGATTTATTTTCCTTTCATTAACATAATGATTTACTCAGTAGGAATTAGGTTTTACTGATGTTAAAGCTGTGATATATAATCATTTCCAGCATTAAACTAAAAATATGTTTAATCAGACTGAGTTTAAAACCTCAAGGTACCATGAGCCTTAATGCATGTTTAAATCCCAATGTTCCCTTGAAATTGGCTTTTCTTTGATGCTTGGGACATTTTGGGGCATTTAGCATTTGCTGTGGGTATGTCATATGGCTGCTGGGTTGTCATAGCAACACAACAGCTAAAGAGAGCAGTATGAAATGGACGTACAGTGAGTGTGTCAGAGATAAGACCTGTTTTCCTTATGTGTTTCTTTAACGCACATAGTCGTTTTATGGCTGCTGGTTGCTTAGTAGATGTTATTTGAAGCCTCATCCCCATGACTGACAGCAATTTGCACATGAAGATAAGCAGCAGACAGCATTTGCTAACTCACGGTAAAAGGCTGGATATTGCTGCTTCAAAATGGAATTTATAGGACAAAAATTGGGGAATCCTGGCCTTACTGATAAGCCAGCTGATACTGTACCACCAGCGTTTTTAATATGTCATTTTGGTTGCAATAACAACTCTTAGCAGGAGGTTTTGGCACACACACCTGCAGTATGCATGCTCCCCGAGTCCCCTGAGGGCAGAAGCTGCCACCGTGCCCACATGGAGCTCATCAAAGAGCAGATCAGAGTTCCATGGCAGACACTGGGCGCCGGACACCGTGGTGCCCACCACTCCTCTGTAACCTGTGCCCCTGCCGATGTAGCACTCTGTCTCTGGCTCTGCATACAAATAAACCACAGCAGCACAAGACAATCTCAACCATCTCATGGGTTTGTAAACAAAATGCATGCAGTCGATGTCTGTATGCTGATGAACATGATTTTTTTTTTTCATGTTGGAATGAGTGAAAGCAAACCTAAAAACTTGTCTGGATTAATTCATAACATTCATAACAGCTGAGAGCAAGAGTATCAGCCAGTGTCTTCACCTGTTTCTATTTATTAAGCTATTATCACACAGAGAAGGAACACATTTCATTCACCTGCCTGATAAATGAATGAAAGAGCCAATCTGGATACATGCAGACTGCAGCCATCAGAATATCTGAATCCATCATTTTCAGCCTGATACAAGCATCATTTGTTTGAAATGATGTTAGGATATTGTGCATAGAGTGCAACAGAACCATGATGATGATACATACCAAGGCTACACCGAGGTCCACTGTAGGCATTTCTGCAGTGACAGACTTCCTCTCCCGTGGATGTGATCAGCCGACATGTGCCATCATTCTGACAAGGGTTTGAGTGGCACACTGGACAGATCAAGACAGAGAATGAGTCAAGTTTGGGACATCGCTGAGGATGGAATGTCACATACAGTGGATATAAAAAGAGTGCACACCCCTGTAGAAATGCCAGGTAAATGTGATGTTTTTAAAAAATGAGAAGACAATTAATAATCTGCAAACTTTGCCTACCTTTAATATGACCTATAACCTGCACAATTCAACTGAAAATCAAACAAATCTGTGGGAACAATATAGAGTGTGCTGCTGCTTGCATAAGTGTGAACATGAGGCACCTTTTGATTTAATAACAGCATTCAGACTTATTGGTAAGATTAAATCGTATAGGAACTAAACAATATAATATTTAAATGATTTCATACAGTCTTTGATTAGCAATCTAGAGGATCTATTTTTCAATGTAGGTTTCGGTTTTTTCAGGAACAACAATGCCGAACCAGACACGTATTACGGAGACACGGTTTTGTAGTAAAAGAGTACAGCTGTTAAACTGACCTGCCTGCATCTGTAGGCTCATCTTAGTCTCAACAGCTAACATCTTAGTAATCTTTGTACTCACGTGCCAAAAAATTGCCAAAATGAATGTTTTTTTGTGTGTGTTACCAGTGTAATATAGGTCAATACCATCATGACAAACAACTGTTTCATTTGATGAAGCATATAAACACCCCCAAAGCCTATCTCCTCTTTATGCCAGGGAACCTGTTGAACACCTGTGAACATCTCCCCGCTGACATAATATATGGACCCATGGGGTGTGTCCTAAAACACCATTCCTGAGTCACAATGAGTCATATAATCTGTCTTTACTTCAATGGCAAGGTTGCTCTTGTAACTGTGGAGCCTTGATCAAAGAAAGGGTAGGGCCTGTCATTCAGATCTTCTGTGTAGAGATTACTTTGGAAAGAGAAAGGAAAGGGAGGAGTCCTGAGACTTGTAGTTTAGTTTAAAATCAAGAAGGGAATAGATGAGCTTGCTCAGATTGTTCTTTTTTTTATTTCATTTTCAGGTTTTGCCAAAAGCTCTTGTATATATTGTTTTCCTTAATGTTTCCGTTAAAAGTTGAGCTCATTGTTGAACCACTACACAATCACTTCTACAGGTTGTCAAAATAAATACTGTTTGAGTCACAGAAATACTCAGAACCACAGTATGTTTCACTCTCATCAGCCCAACAAAAGCCGCCTACAAACAACACAGTTGGAGTACAGCAACAAAAGACAGATGGCATGTCTTACTTGTGTAGTGGACTCTTTCACACTTGATTTCCCCTGAAACACATGTGCACTGTTCCACGTTACGAAGGTGAATTCGTCCCCAAGACTCTCCGTTGTCATAAAAGCGCAGGTGTATGTTTTCATAGCATTTCCCTGTAAGGAAACAGGTTGAAATGTGAGAGGAGATTAAACAGCAAACAGAGCAAATCTTTCATGACTGGGCTGAACATGATGCATCCATAGTGCATGCACGCTTGACTTTGTTTTGTTAAAAGTGAAACCTTTGAACAAGTGACTCAGTTCATTTCTTATTCTTTGATTTCTTTTAAAGTCAAGGCGTGACAGTAGAAGCTGATATAAATCCACATGCACATCATCACATCGCAGAACATCTAACATCAAATCTATATTTAAGGTTTTGTGGATGCAGTTCTCACCAGATTTCCGCTCCATTTGCTAATGGAGACAGCTGAGTTGGCTTTGTTGGTTTAGGTGCAATCATGATTAAAAACGGGTGATTCAGAAGTGGATCAGTAATCAGAATTATTATCGAATAAATAAATGGAGTCAAATTTAATGTAGATTAATTCTGATCCTGCTCACCTGCATTTGTTTTATTAAACATGGATGTGTGTTTATTTGAGATGTTTTTCAGGAAATTTTGTTGACGTAATCGTTGTTATTTGTAGGACTGGTAACTTTATCCCTTGTTCCTAAACCAGCATAATTGATACTGAAAACATACAGTAAAAAACCCACAGATATGTAACTCTTAACTAATTAAATTTAACCAAAGTGACCTACGTTGTTCACACAGTCTCCCAGTGAAGTTCTTCGGGCAGGTGCACTCAAAGGAGTGTATCTGTGGGATGGGTGTGCAGACGCCTCCATTCTGACATGGATTCACCAGGCACGGAGCTGTCAGTATTTGAGCAGTGTGAAGGAAAATTTGGAACATATAAAAACAAATTTAAAAGTAAGAGGGGAAACTAAAGTCATGTAGGCTCTGTACTGGAATGGAATGTGTGGCCAAACAGGTAAACTAACCATTTAGTTGTCTTTTCCCTGGAGCACAAAAGCCCCACTTCCTGTCCCGATCAAAGTTATGTGTCAGAGAACACCTATGACAAGAAAAAAGGAAGGGAATACTTCCACTATGAATTGGGTTTACATAGTTTGGCAACATGACATATACATATATAAAATTTCCACGTTCATGTGGAAATTCAACTTCCTCCTTCAGCCCTTTACTCCAGTTTCTTGTGTTCCTTTTGCTTGATGTTGCTGTAATTCAGGACTACTACATCTATCACTACTGTCATCTTCTGTAGTTCAAAGAGTTTAAATCCATTGTACTAAACTGTTTCAGATGCCTCTTTGATAGACTCCAGCTTCTATGGCTCCAGCATGCACCATGAGGTCATATGATTATGACAACAGTCAGAAATTTTGATCAAATTTTCTATCTCTTTTTCCACATGTGAGGCAATTGCCAGCATTCTTTAAAATTAATGACAGTTGTCAACTCATGGTAAAATTTCATTAGCAAGGTAACCAGCATGGATTTATAGAAAATAATGTCAATACATGTTCCAGCAATGTTATTCAGGTTACCAATGAAATGATGTTTGTCACAGACATTACAGACCCCAGATGTGATCTGACTTTTCCTCTGGTCTTGACATTTTTAAAAAACAACTACTCATTTAAAAGCTTTTGGAACTTTAGTTTAGCTGTAGACTCAGTCTCCTTGTGAAATCAAGGCTGCATTTTTTTTCTTTCTTTTTTGCCCACTAACACCCATGAACTTTGTCAATGATCCACTTACTTCATAACAATAACATACCTCTGCATGACTCACTGACTCTCACACCTAATCTCAAACCCATCTTAACACATTCTAGACACACATGGGGTCATTTTATGTAATTTAAGGTGTAGGTGGACAAGCAATGTTGGGCCATATATAATTGCATACAAGTTGCTTCAACTTGTTGAAATCCACCCTTCCTGTCTCAAACCCAATTAATGATGACTAGAAAGCCCTTCAGCAAGTCTTATGTTGTTTTTTCACAAAAAAAACACAAAACAAAACAAAAAAAAAAGATGTTGCTTGGTTACAATCTGGAGCAATAAAAACAATATCTATTAAAGTTTTATTGCTGCAGCTGTTTATATACCCCCAGGATGACTTGTGGGACGTATATTTGAGCTATTACTACAGTTTCAAAGAAAATCCTTGCATTTATCTTACACAAACTTTACCAGCAGCTGAATAAGATCTTAAATTATGACACAAAGCAAATCAAACACTTCACCAAAAAGCAATTTATTGAAGCCTTTTGGTTCATTACCTAATGAAAATTGAAATGTGATGACACTGTAGCATAAATCCCTCATCACTGCCAGCATCATTGCAGCAAAGTTTTTACTCTTTTGAAGTCATGCCAAAAGCCTGAGAAATAACATAAGTAAGCTGTGTGAGATCTTCTGTGTGCCTTGAAGTCTGACATGATGAACCAGCTTCTTTGTTAGTTGTTGGTAAATAAGCACACTTAGTAGGGACTGCTTGCATATACAGGGCAGCAAGCTTTCTAAGGACTTACCATGGTCTTGAGGTCATCCTGACAATGCAGTGGTGATGAATCCTTCCACCCTGACGAAATGGGAACTTACATTCTTTGCCAGTTATTGTAAAAACTGGGAACAGGGTAAAACATGGTGACTTTAACATGACACAAAAATGCAAAATACAAAACAGTAAAAATAGCAACTGTTTCCAAGGTATTTGCACTTTCCCCCTGTACTTTACTCACACGAAGACGTCTTTCACTTCAAGGCTATGAGCCACATCCCCTCCCCACACTGTCATAATATATATTGCTACAGATTACACTGTTACATGCTTTAGATGCTCCCAACATTTTCAGTCAGTACAGAAGGAAAATCCGATTAAATGTGCATCCTTCTCGCTCGTTTCCATCCTAATTAAACACGGTAATTAAGTCAAAGCTTACCTTTTTGACTCTCCTTTTGCGGCTTAAGGGAGACCACTGCTTCATAACCAGATACTGTTGGCTGAAAGAAAGAAAAGTTGCATCACAGATTTCCTGCTTTTTTTCGCACGCAAAAAAGACTCAAACCTACCGCTATTGCATTGAAAACAGATGACAGAAAGAGCAACGTGAAGTATGCCATCATTAAAGTTTATATCTGTTGATCCTTTATGTCCGGAGAGGCTAATCTCCTCGACAGGCTATCACGTTATATCTGTCAGTTTCAGAGTCCGCTGACTGGTTTTGGTCATAGGAAACGTGGGAAACCCTGCAAGTATTATCCTGTCCCTCAAAATTTCAGGCTGTATTGAGTAAACCCGTTGCGTCATTAGGCTTGTCTCACTCCGAGGCATCCCATATATCCCGGCTGGTGTTCCCTCAGTGCCTTCTCTCAGTACGCCCACGGCTTTATAGTAACTTATCTGCGGAGCGGAGAGACCGAAACTTTCAAGAGATAGAGCAGAGGAGGGGGGCCGCCCAGTCCAGGAAAGTGAGCTGGAAGTTTGTTTTATACACAGGAAATAAATAATATTCTTCTAAGTCACGTTATTATTAACGCGGTCTTGGTCGTGCATATTTATGGCTTGTAAAATTAAGAAGTTCAAATAAATAAACCAGCGTGGTAAACTAGCAGCTGCTAACTCAACAGTGTTAAGGTGCACAGACAAATGCTCACAAGAGAGTAGAATAAAAGACAAATGTTAAGAAATGTTCTTTTTTTAACTTTATTTAAAAAATAAATAAATAAACTGAACATTCTGCTATATTATATCTGCTATGTGGTATGTTTTATTTATGTCACATAAGACATCACATAGACCTAAGTATGTGAGAGGGATCGCATCTCCCTGACAAATAAGCTGATTTTAAAGATAATCATTAGTGTGACTAGCTGTCAGTTCTGTCATTTATTTATTTTATTTTATTTTATTTTATTTTATTTTATTTTATTTTATTTTATTTTATTTTATTTTATTTTATTTAACTTCCGGTCCAGCAGAATGGTCTGGCTGTTGTGTTGTGCCGAACAAATTTCCTTTGCCAAGGGGAGCTTTAAGGCTCATCTTGATAATCTGATTTATAATTATAATTTTTTTTTTAATTAATTTTGAATTATGGAATTTATGTAATCTTTCTGGACCTGATCAGAAGGGCCAGGAAAAAAGGATAATAGTGAAGATAAGTAAAAAGGAAAGTAGAAAAAAGAAAGAGGGGACAAAGATACAATAAATAGAAGGCATCGACCCTTATCCAACCTAACACCAGAAAACCAATTGATACTCCGGTACAGAAACACAACAGAGAATTTCCTACGACTTTTATAGGAAAACAAAGCTTACAATCATCAGGAGCACCAAAAAAAAGTATCACGACAACAACAAAGGTACCAGAAACACACACACAAAATACACCTAATAAATAAAAAAATATAAAAATAAATAAGTAGTCTTGTCATCCCTATATATAGACACAAGTCCTGGCTCATCATATTCCAGAACTGCTCTAAAGACTCATGTTTTTATTCTGAACAACTCATCTATAAAGGGACTAAGGCTTTGTGATGATGTCATGGCAATACTCGAAAAAATATGTGTAATATGTGATTAATAAAGTGTGAAATGGGGTGTAATACGTAACACAAACCAAAGAAGTAAGCAAGCAGCCTCTGTAAAGGAGTTAAAGCCCTTTTAACTTAATCTCACTAGAGTGTAAAATAATGTGTTACCTTGAGTGTGATATAACTACAAAAAGGAAATTATATAATTAATATTGCATATTAATGGTAACAGGTGTACAACACTGGCAGTAAATATGTGAAGGAGAAAAATGGTTTGTGTAGGAGCACTTCCTGGATTCTCCATCGTCAGGGAGTTTTTGTGAGATCAATGTAATTTTATATTTAACTGTAATTATATTTACATTATGTATCTTTTAATCATGAAGAAGCAACTTCACTGTTGTTTTGATGAGACTTAAATTTCACAATATTAATGTCAAGAGCCATAAAAAACAAGCAATGAGCCAGACCCAACTGCTGGAATATTTCATTTTATAATTTCAAATTATAGGAACTAAGATTCATTAGGGGATAAACAAAAGGCACTGTGAAGCCAGGATGAATCTGAGCTAAACTGGAACTTTAAAAAAAATGCTCAGGCAAATACAGTAGACTGGCTAACTTATGATAGTAGAAACAAACACTGAAATGGCAAGGAACAAATTAGACCAGACAGATGACATACTGAGGAAGTAATGACAAACAAGGGGCAGGTAACAGAACAAGTCTGACTGTGAAACAGGAATTAAACTTGATTGAAAACACATATGGTACACTTTTACAAAATAAAACAAGAAGCAAACTACTTCAATATAACAACATTTAATTACCAAAACACATCCCAGCCTGAGCACAAACTGAAAACCAAACATAGAAAATAGATTTCCAATAGAAATAAAGCAGGAATCAAACCAATACTCACAGTCCATGACAGCTAGCTTTAGAAAACCCTTAGAAAGTGAATTTTGCATAATATGGAACCTTTAAGAATCAACACTCTGCTTCAAATAGCTAAGTTTGAACTAACAGCAAGCTAGAAATCTGGGTTTAGTCATGGACTCAGACCTGAATTTCAGCATTTATATTAAGACTAACTAAAAGTTGGCCTTTTAATACTGAAAGAACATATCAAGGATTAAAGGACTGATGTCTCAGCAGGATTTAGAATAACTTCTCCATGCATTTATCTTCAGTAGACCTGACTACTGTAACACTGTCCTTACAGGTCTCCCAAAAAAGTCCATCAGACAGCTGCAGTTAGTCCAGAACGCGACCACTCTAGTCCTCACTAAGACCAGGAAAGTAGATCATATAACTCCAGTCCTCAGATCTTTACACTGGCTTCCTGTCTGTCAAAGAATTGACTTCAAAATCCTGCTGTTAGGTTACAAAGCACCGAATGGTTTAGGACCAAAATACATTCAGGAACTTCTGGTTTCGTTATGAAGCAACCAGATCCCTCAGGTCATCAGGGTCAAATCTACTTTGAGAAATAAACATGGAGAGGCAGCGTTTTATGTTCTTCACATGTGGAACAAACTCCCAGAAAACTGCAGCTCTGCTGAAACAGTTTTAAATCACGGTTAAAAACTTTTCTATTTACCTTCTTTTATCAAAACAACAGTTAATGATTTCTTGCATTTGGTCTATTTATCTATTAGCTTTGTCTGTTTTCATTTAATTCTTTTTATTTCTTTTTAAAGTTTTTATGTACTTTTTATTGCTTCCTGCACCCCACTGTAATGGCTTTAATTTTGACAATAGAACTGTCTTGTACATGAAATGTGCTACACAAATAAACCTACATTGCCTTGCCTAGATGATCATGTAACAGCTGAATTAGTTTTGCAGTTAAATAAGATAGTTGTCAAAACCATGCCACAACAGAGGGCAAAAGCAGTTAAACTTTTGCCAAAGAGTCCAGAATAAAGTCCAGATTGAGAAGGAATTTAGCATCTGGAAAGGGCCATTGTTTTAATTAAAACTTCATTATGAGAGTACCTTGGAAATCAAGGACTTTCAGGGAGCCAAAGTAACCCTGTAAACTTCATGAGGTCTCAACATTCCAGCAGTGACATGCTGGGTCAAGACAAAATCTCCAGTCCCATAAATTAACCTCTAATTTTCACCAGCTCCAATAATTGCTCACCAGATGCTGAGCTAAAAGAGAGAGAAAGCGCAAAGAGGAGATCTGACAACTTATGAGCCACTGGTATCTGGTCCCAGTATGAACCTAGTGTGTGTTACAAGAGAAAAAATTTAAACCAAGACAAATAATCTATTAATATTTAACAATGCTTATTAACTAAGTAAACACATTAAATATGCCAAATATGCCAAGAAGGAAGAAACTACAACATAATACTCAACATAACCTTATTTATATACAACTCTCAAGCATGTACGAGCAACCCAAAATGCTTTACAGAGTAAAAAATATAAAAGACACAAAATAAAAAATCAACAATTACAACAATTACAACAATAAAACCATAAAAATAGAAGCAACAAGATTAAAAGATACAATACAGCAGTAATTTGAATAATAATAAAGCAAGGAAATAAAATAGAATAACAATAAATAAACTAAAAGGTAGATTGTCTATAACATTACTAGAAGCCAAAAGAGATTAACAAGACTGAAGACTTTTTTTAGAAGGAAGGGTTTTAAGTCTTGATTTAAAAACTGATTATGTTCCTAATCTACCATTCATTACCATGTGATATATAAAAAATATTACAATATGGTCTTCTGCTTCTGGGTATCTGTTAGGGGACAGAAGACAAGTGTCACATTGTCTTCAACAGGATTTTGTGCAAAGTTTATACTATAAACAAAATATATATACAAAATGTCTCAGAAACTGTATGTGACATATATGTCCCGTTGGGCTCTTATGGGTTAAATTTGACAGTTAGCCAATGGAGGGAGGCTAGTACTGGCAAAATGTGCTCAAATTTAGCTGAACTGGTTGTAGAGTTCTGAACAGATTGAAGGATCTTGAGATAAGTATTTGGACATCCTACTAAAACAGCATTACAGCTGCCAAGAGTGGAAGAAATAAAAGTATGTATGAGTTTTTCAACATCGGTTTGAAATAAAATATTCCCAATCTTGGCTATGTTCGTGAGATTAAAGAAAGCTGTTCTTGAGACCTGCCTAATATGGGAAAGTAAAGTAAATTCTGGGTCAAAGATAACTCCAAGGTTCTTCACAGTGCTACTAGAAGCCAATGTGATGCCATCCAAAAATAGTAAGTGTGCACACAGGGAATCTCTGCTCAGTTTAGGACTAAAAACAATGACTTCAGTTTTTGTTGAATTTTAAAGAATAAAATTCCTGCTCATCCAGACTTTGATGTCATCAAGGCAGGTCTGTAGTTTATTTAACTGTTTAGATGAAAGTTATAACTGGATATCATCTGCATAACAATGGGAATTGATCTTATTATTTCTGATGATGTTGCCAAGAAGCAGCAAGAGAAGAGAACTGGACCGAGACCAGAACCTTGGGGGATACCGTGGGTGACTTGGGTTTGTGTGTTTGTTTATATATTCAAGCTGGAATTTTTCTGATAGATATGATTTGCGCCAAGCAAAAGCCGAACCCTTCATCCCAATTATATGTTCGAGTCTATGTAGTAAGATGTTATGGTCTATAGTGTCATAAGCTGTGCTAAGATCCAGAAGAACCAGCAAAAAAACAGCAAAACTATTATCAGAGGCCAAAAGGAGATCATTAAATGCAGTCTCAGTACAATGATGCGCCATAAAAACCAGACTGAAATTCTTCAAACAAACCATTATTTTGTAAATGAAGAGTTAATTGGTACAGAACAACATTTTAGCAAAAGAGCTGGCTTTTTAAGGTGCAGTTTAATGATGGCTAGTTTAAAAGTTCTTGGAATATAGCCAGTAAGCAGAGATAGGTTGATCTGGATTAGCATAGAGGATCTGATTAAGAGAAGGTCGTCCTTGAACAGTTTAGTAGGATTGGGGTCCAAGATGTAGAAGATTTATTAGCTCTGATGTTTGCTATTAGCTCAGCTAGGTCAATGGGAGAGAAACAGTGAAGGTGAGGGGCTAAAGCTAACCTTTCTGAAACCTCATCTTCAGGCAGTGAAGTTTTCCTGGTTATGGGATGTGGAATATTAATTTGCCACATAAAAGCTCTTCAAATAGAATTTTTCTCATGTCGAGAGCCTTCCTATGAAACCTAGCAACAACAGTTGTTTAAAGTCAGTTTAGTTAGAAGCAGTCAAACAATTTTATTTAATGAACAATACAGTCGACTTAAAAAACACAGAAGCAGGAAATATAGACATTAAAGGTACCGCCATGTATTATCTGTAAAACATAGGAAGACTGTGAAGAAGAAAAACTGAATATCCAAGAAAGATATTCTCTGTCCTCTGATCCTGTTAACAGAGTTACATCTAGCACGAGGTCCTACAGTGGGTGTTACTTTCTAACAGGTCAACAGAAGTTTTAAGTTTTACTGAACTTCAACTACATCTAACAGCTTTCTGCAACAGAAGAATAGCAGGAAAAGTGAGTTAGGAAACAACTGTTGCAAATCCTGGCAAATGCACAATGGGTATGATCATTTTGTCGTAATGTTCTTCTATCTTAAAAGCTTCATTAATGAGAAGTTCTTAGGCTGTTAATTATGCTTTAAGTAACTGTTTGTTACATCTGTAATTAATGTTGTGGGTGTATAAGCAGTTACTGGCAAATATGATTTATAATGCATAAAGTGGTTCCCAAACTAAGTTTCACTTGATAGTCTACAGTCTAATATAGCTAATAATAGAATTGTATTTCACTTAATTATTAAACAATACCAACAAAATCACTGTCCCAAAATTACAACCATAGTAAACTTAACAAAAGGGCGTCAGAATTTATAACAAATATACAATATCTAACACCAATATATTGATTATGTTTAGACAGGAAATTGACAGCTTCATCATGCAGTCCATTGTTTGACAAATTTTATTACAGACATCGGTGCCCTAAGGCTTCAAAAGTGCAGTAGTGGGGGTTTCCTTTATACAATTGTGGCCTTGTACAGGTCTGTCTGGCAGTCTTTGCTCTCTGGAAGGTTACGGCCGTTCTGGGGCATCTGGGCATTCCTCATTTTGGACTGACACTGTCGCAGCTCAGCAACATAACCCTGGAAACTCAGGCTCAGCTCAGAGTCCTCTCCCTGAGATGTTTCCAGTGTTCCTTCTTCTAGATGCACTCCCTCCACATCCATCACCTCCTGAACCGTCTGCACAGCATCTGCCCTGTCAGCTGGTGGTTTGGTGCTGAGGGCTGTTTCTGTTTGTCCTTCTGTACACAGCAGAAAAAAATTTGGACAATTTAAGATGAGCTGATATGTTATTGACATAAAAATATGCTTTGGAATATTTATGAGAACAGTTGAGGATAAATGTCAAAAAGGTTATTGAATAAACAGACCAGAATAGATAAAGAATGACTCCAAACAGCTATAAACGCTATAAAAAATCATTCAAAAGAGCTAAGACAGATACAGCTAACATGTAAAATCATTTTATATATATAAAAAAAGTATTAAACCATTCAAACAAGACAGAAAGTCATTGTAAAACCATTGAAATGAACTTAATTAGAGACAAAAAAGCACATGGAAAGAATGCAGCTCTTGGATGTTGCATTCACTGACTTGTTCTGCGGATATTACACACTGTCATAAGCAACAGGTAATTCATTTAGTTATATCACCCGAACATGGCACCTCCTAAAAAGAGTAGCTGGTCCATTAACAGCTACTTACTTCTTCATTTTCCTCTTTTTCTGCTTGGCTCTTCTGTGTAAAAACCCAAACATTTGGCTAACAGAGGTCAAAATGAGAAAAATCCAAATAACTCATTCATACTTTGTCTTCTCTTCCTGAATCATTGTCATATCATTATATTGTAAGATGGACAGATGTTTATCATGGCTGTGTAAGATTTTCAGATAGATTCTGAGGAAGTCAGTGAGTGGGTGCAGAAGCCTTTCCATTCCCCTTGCTTGAAAGAACACGCTAGTTTAATGCATTGTGTAATTTGATTTTGTTGTGTAATGTCAAAACAATCTTGATAACTACTTTTGCTTAAACTTGCAAATTCATGGGAAAGACCTGAATGAAAAGTAGAAAGGGTTCAAATTTGTAGTGAAACATAAAATTGATGTTAGATTTAGCATATTTGAACATTGCTGTTTCTACTTTGTGTTTAATATCTCAGAGGTATGACCTCATCAAAATGACACATAATGATAAATAAAACATCCTCTAACATCCCTCTGTTCTCAGACAAGTGCACTCAGGAAGCTATAAACCCAAAGTTTCTGTGATGCTGGCATCATAGTTATGATGAGTGATAAACTGTACACGATGTGGCCCCAAAGACTCTAAACACAGAGGGCAAACTCATTCAAACACGGCACTTTAGCACATTGATGCTCCCAAACTGTTGGCTGTGATTCACTGCTGTCCAGCGCAGATGTAAACACAGCTTGTGAACCACAACAGCTGACCTTCCAGCCACTCAGCAAGCCACTGAGTTGTAAAGTGGATGAATGACCATGTTGCATTCCAAAAAAAAAAAAAAAAAAAACTCAAATAGTTGGTTTAGGTTGTGAAAGAAGTTCAAGGATATTGTGCTAACTCAACACAAATGTTTGTCAGAGTTTTCCATTGTATGTGGTGTATTGATCCTGGTATGTAGACTTGGAACGTATCCAAAACCATAAATTCATCCATCTATGCATCCCAAATCTTTGCAGCAGTAAATCCCAAACAGATATCACAAGATAGATTTAGAAAAATGCTTTGTCATCTATGCTGAAATTGGATTATGTAAAAAAAAAAAGGCATTCTGTTCAATAATTTTGGCTAAATAGATAAATAACTTAATATTCAATTAATTTTCGCAACTGGCCCTTTAAGTAATTTAAGCCAAAGGTTTGGGAGCCACTGCTTTGGCTACAGTCCTAACTTAACCACTCATCCACTGGACAACCAGTTTTTTGTGCAAAAAAAAAGTAAGACCTAGAAGACTGACAGTCTTAGCGCTAATGGAGTTAAAAATTCTAAAAATGAAGAAACACCTGACTTCATCTGCAAGCAAGGATCTCATTAAAATAGGTGTGCTTTTTAACTGTTTGCACATATATCATTTTTAGGCATGTTCACAATGCTTGAGCTTTCTGACTGTGCCATGACATGTAGAAATGATGAGCAGTTAAACCCTGCCATGCCTCCTGACTAGATTTGTCAGCAGCCATAGCATCGTGACACAGGCTGGTCAGGCTGGAACAGACCCAGACACAATTCCTTACTGAGCCTAGCTGCCAAAGATCTGTACAGAATCATCCTCTCACCGCCAGATGGATAATAAGGCTGGCCCAGGATGAGTGGCTGTCGGCTTTGAGAGCTGACGTTGGAACACGAGGAGCAAGACTGTGAAAAGAGCCTGAGGGGAAAAGGAGCCATATGGTTCCTCAGGTGCACACTGCTGAAACAGGCATTACAAAGCAAGTTTTGATTATAGCCTGGACTTAAAATGAGGTCCTAAACAGCCCAAAAAACCTTTAATAATCTCTGTAGTGGCCTAATGTTCTTTCTGACCAGATCTGACATCTGAGCATGATACTGAAAGAAAAGACGTCCATCGTTGATTTACCTAATTATGATATCTTGTTTAGTAGTCTGCAAATTAATTTTAAATGTTACTGTTTTAATATATATATATATATATATATATACTACCTTTCAAAAGTTTGGGGTCACTTCCCTATTGAATCCCATGGCAAAGTGACCCCAAACTTTTGAACGGTAGTGTATATGTATTTATAATCTTCATGTAACTGGGATCATCTAAAATTCCATACATGAATGTAGTTACACTGTGTGAAGTGGCCCCCTAGTGGACATCCTATTTCCCGCAGATAAACAGAGCAGAGAGGTGACTATAGCTGAAGCTCTTTGGATTCAGACCAGAACTCCTCTGATTTTTATTCCACCTGTCTAATCAAGGCTCATTTACAAAATAAGGCACTGAAACCATGTGAGGGGTTAGAAACACAAAAGTTAATAACCTAGACAACAACTTTGCTGCATGTACATCAGTGACCTCAGGGTCTTGTGTACATATAATTCTCAAGGCATCCTTAATATTTATGCACACCATCAATGTGACAGTAGAGTAGGGAGAAACGTGAATTCATACCCAAAGCAGTATTTCATTTATTCATGTTGTATATAAAGAGAAGCAGCTGAGCTTTTTGTTTTTCTTTCTACTGCATTACATCGTGCCAGTGGAGCTGACAAGCAATTACTGTAATCTAACCCCTTGAAACAGCAGAGGGCGTCTGTATATCATTAATACATGAGCTGAAAAGGAACGTCTGCCATGATGGACATCAAGCAGACTGAAAGAAAAACAGGAAACATGATGTTGAGCTGTATTTGATTCCCTAGCATAATTTGAAATAAGGTGTTTGTCTCTTAAATTCATCATTAAGCCTAAACAGCATCATGTGCACACTAAATACAAATCTAAGAACTTTATAAAGCCTTTAAAAGTAGGAAAGCAGGGGCGTTAAAATGTTGTATGTCCACATTTTTTCCAGTATTGAGGTGACCTTAGCCAATCATAGCAACATTTCTTATTTCAGCATGTGGAAGAAAAATATTCAGAGAAACAGGCAGGGAGATAGATGAAAACCACTTGTGACAGTATCTATCTCCAGCACAGTCAGCCAGTGGATAAGGTTACCATGGTGCCCGTTGATGGGAAGAATCAGCCTGATGCACTTGGCAACCAGAAAAGAGGCTGTGCAAGAGCTGAAAGGCTTCGATCCTTCCTCGTCATCTTGTGTGAATATCCCCTTACAATAACGATTGATTTTTAAAACAAGGCAATGACGTCATTCCCCATAAACTTTCATTGATGGTCAGAATTATAGATGTTGACTTTGAACACAAGCAGACAGATTTTGAGGAAACCAGCACCACAAAGACAACAAAACTAAAAAAATCACATCACTATTCAAAATTCCCGAAACATACACTACGAGGATGCAGGAATAATAACTTGCAAAGAAAAGAAAACAGAAGATGAAAACTACCAAGAGGAGATGAGCAACGGAAAACAAAGTTTAACAACAGACTCAAAAGACCTATGATGTGACAATACAACTACACACATCATAGCATCGGCCCCATTAAAAAAAACGAAAAAGGTAATAAAACAAGCAAGTAGGACAAGCAGCGACACTAAACAAACACCACACTGAACGATCTGAACAGAAAACACACAGCAAGCATCGACGCCGCAGAATGAAATGCACACAGGAAAGTACACAAAAGAGTGGGAGCTGATGAGAAAAGAACGCCACAAGACAAGGCAGAGCTAAAGGAGAACGGAAAAAGGCAAGTGGAGGCAGATAGAGGGGGTGGTGGGACTGGTGGGAGAGAAAACTGATCTCACAAATGTGTAAAAAGACAGACGAGAGTGATTTCCAATTCTAACATTTATTAGATCTATTCAATCACAGGTACAGAGTTTATTGGCAGGGATTATCTACAACAGGCACCTAGAGAGGAAGTGAACGAGCCAGGAAAAGAGTGACAGGCACTTCAACAATGTCACTGACACTAAGGAGCAAATGTCCTCTGATGACTAATTATTTTCACCACTGCTCAAATTGCTACAGCATGAGCTGACAATGCTTAATGACTCACCACTTTTAAAGAGCTTTAAGGAAAATAAAAAAAAGAGGCTTTCTGATACTGACATTGTTGAATTGCTCTCAACTAAAAGTGGATGGATGGAGAGGAATACAGCTTTGTTTTTAAATGACTGTTCAGTATTTGCAGCTGTAAAGCCATTTCATGGCTTGTTCCATTGTTTTAACTGGATGCTAATCTCATCACTTTCAACAGCAGTGTCGTTCTGAATCCCAATCTTCAGTACAACATTGTGCGACAACAACACTGTTAAAGATTGATTATGAGTCTGTGGGCATAATGTGTATGCTAAAACAATCATAAGATCAGTCACATGTGCATGCACCCAAAAAAAACAACAAAAATAACCTTGAAATACTTAACTGGAGTGAACGAATGCCAGTCACATGGTCAACTCAATAGTTTGCGGCACTGGATTTCTAAGTAAATGTCACTAACAGAACAAAATATACACATCACTATTTACAAGTTAATCTGAGTGTAATTGTGTTCAAACACGTGCTTTACTGAGTTTAACAGAACAAATCAGGCAAATTGAGAAAGAGTCTATATCAATTTGTCATTAAAGTGCGTCAGTATAGAGTTTTATCGTGAATGTGGTCCAGTTATGACCACAGAGAGCACACACATGCAGATGCACGCACACAAACAAACTAAGAACCGGTTTATTTCACTGTAGAAGTACCTGAACTGGACTTTCCATCTCCACCTGCATCTGGAGACTGGGAGCAGGGTGGTGGTGGGGTGAAGTTGGGCTCAGGGAGGCTGCTCTCAAAGGACGGCATGGGGGATGGAGAAGGTGGCAGCAGAGTGCTGTTGGGGCTGCTGATGTCGCCTTCGCCTACAAGGGTCAGATCGTTGTGGGTGTCCTCCTCCACAGTGCGGAGACTTGGCCGGGTGTCTGAGGGGCGTGGGATAGGGGACAGGTGGGTGCCAAAAGTTGGGTGACGGGGAGGGGGCAGCAGGCACCGCCTGGCTGCAGAGTGTCCATTAGCACTGGTGCTGAGGGAGGAGTCCAGGCTCTCTGAGCGGAGGCTGGAGGTGAGGCACCCCCGTGAGGAGATGCCATTCTCTCGGCTTTGTTTTAGGGAGGTGGGGGTGGAGCTGGCCAGGTTGGAGGACACTGAACAGGAGGAAGTGGGTGGAGCCAGGCGCAGAAAGTCAGGAAGCACCAAGTCTTCTTTGTTCAGGAGTCCACGCTGATCATTGGCTCTGGTGCTCTGAGCCCGGCTTAGAAGCTCAAAGAATTCTATAAAACAAATCCAAAAGTTTTTTTTTTTTCAACTTAAACTTAAACTAAAAGAAAAGAAAATGATCAATTGGGTTTAACACCAAACACAGCATCCTCACACCTGACAGAAAAAACCTCTCCGGAACAGCCAAGCATATCAGTTAGTCCTGAGGCAAAGCAAAGCCCAGAAATCCACCACAAGTTCAAAAAGGAGTAAAAGAAATAAAGAAAAGGGGGAGTTTACCTTCAGCTTCATCTATATTAATCTTTTTCTGTTTTCTCTTTTCTCCTGGGAATGCTGAGTCTGGTCCACTTGCTCTCACAGAAAAGTCCTTTGTTGTTGACCTCTCATCTCCCTGCAGATGCAACAATAACAATGCACTCTGTTAGGGGATGGAGGGCTTGGGGGGTTGGGGGGGTCCTAAGGGGAAGGCAAAGCATGAGCTGCTAAGCACTTTACTCCAGACTTGGACAGCTCCAGTCTGGACACTGGCTGTGTCCAGATTTACAGAGACCCTCGTAAAATGATGAGTCTAGCCCATCTGTCAGGTGTGCGCTTTTACTGACTGTGATAGCATCTAGGCTACGTACCAATTGCATACGTATGGTGCAGTGTTAAAAGCAGGGGAAACTTGAGCAAGTGAGTCAGCCAGACTAAAAGTTACAGCAAAAAAAAAAAAAAAAAAATCTAAAAATAGATTAAGAACCAAAAGGAAATAAACACCAACTGACAGATTAGTTTCCAGGAAAGATTAATATAAGCCAGATTACTAGAAAAGGGGAAAAAAAACACCACATGTGGACGTTTTTAGTAACATATGTGAGAACAAAGATGTTTAAAGTACTCACTGCTGCTGATAAACTCCTGGTTGGAGGGTGGCTTTTTAGCGAGGAAGACTTTGATTTATCTATTTGACAAAAAAGAGGAAATAAATTAAAATTCATCAGGATGATTAGAGCAGAGTGACAGAGAAGGGGGCACTTGAGACATAAGAGATGGGTTCAGCAAAACTTGAATATGTTCATACACAACAACTGAGGAGGGCAAGAAGATACTAGCAGCGGCTAAACTTCTGGAAAACAGTTCCTTACGAGTTTTAATGGGGAAAACACCACCTCTTTATGTTTTAGTCAAGAATATTACACGATTGTATGTTTTACCTTTCCCTGAGCATGGGTCTGCTTGCTCCAACACAACTCGCAGGCCATCCAGACTTGATATGGGGGCACCCAGATCCAAAGGCTCAGTATCTCCGCTCTGAGGCAAAACATAGCATGTCAGTACCTTTACCTATTCAGTATATGGTTGATATCTGAGTCCATGAGCCTGGGCTTAATTTATAAGCCATCTCCTAGCTCTGGTTTATTGTGTAATGCAGTTATAATGCCTGGAAACCCACAGGACTAAAATAAATTTGACAGGGGTTAAGGGGAGGGAGAAAAGAGTCGCCGTGTTTGAGGAGTGTCGTCATTCTTAATTATAGCCCTGCTGCTCCATCTTCACAGGCTGGGCTGAGTCAGAGCACTAACCACAGTGTAGAGTTGGAAAAGGATGTGGTTGTCTCCCTCCCCTGACCATGATACTCCACCCTGTGGCACTGTCATACACTGCACAGGCTGTTCTCTGGACACACAGGAGCTTGAAAGACATTAAAGTATTGTACCCACTGGGGATAACTTACTATTTTAGCCACGAGATCACTGAGATGGAGACCATATTTGGCCACCACGGGACGCAGGACCTCAGTGACTGGTTTGGTAGGTTTGGCTTTCAGCCCCACAGAGCGGTTAATGGGTACCAGGTCCAATCTAAGAGAAAACAAAGAGCATAGAGTAAATAAATTAGACAGCATTAAAGCATAAGTAAGAAAATCAGAAATTTAAAGGTTCATACCTAAACAAGGTGCGCCTCTCCAGTCTTAGGTCCCGTGAATTGAGGGTCATGCAGTCTTGGTCCAACACTAATGGCTACAAGCAGAGAAACAAACACAAATTCTAAAAAGATTATCAAAAGACATGTTTAATTTACTTTATAAACTGATTTAATTAAGGTCTAATGTGGTTTCCTTAAACAAAAGAAACAATATTTAAGTGGTAACACTTTGCTTTCTAACACACACACAAATGGCCATCTAGATCTATTAAAATGTTTTCTGCACCACTTTTGTGTGAGATAATCATATGTTCTTTACCTTCTCTCCTCCCACCAGGAAAAGGTCGACAGCAGCAATATTGACGTTGATATTGCGACACAGATCTTGCAGGACTTCTCTAATGGAGGCACTGGGCCGAAGGGTGATGGAAGAGCAGGAACCATCAGGCAGCAACACGCTGCATTGTTTGGGCGAGCGATCCCACACTCCCACTGAGTGTCGATTTTCAGACTAAGAGCAGGAGATATATGAAAAGATTCAAAGTTGTTTTAAAAAGTCATGTTTGTTTATATTATCCAAGCACAAAATGCGAGTGGCTTTTTGTTCTAAACAAGTGGGAAAAATATTTTGGGGGATATTGTATTAGCTATAGCAGACCTGGGGCTCTGTGTTTCCATGGTGATCCAACCTAAAGGAATCTTACCTCAATCTTGCCAGCAGATCCAGAAGTGGGAATCTCCAAACTGGCACTGGACGATAATGATCCCTGGGACTCTCTTCGTCCGTTACTGCCCCAGTAATCTGCATGATAAACGCAAGGATGATGACACTACTCATGTAACCTGACATAATATGTATTACCAAGACAGCGTCAAGGAACAGCGTGATACATGAGATTGCTTTAAATTTATAAGGCAGTGTTGTGTTTAATTAGAAAAGCGTGGCTGTAGGAGAATTAATGGTTGAAGATTAATAGCATTTTAGTTCAGCTACATTTAGTGACACTAATTCAAAATCAATCAAGTAGGAAATGCATATTAGGTTGCATAAAGAAAGAAAAATGTTAAGTTTTCTGATTACTGTGAGTCATCTGTGTTCTCCTGGTGACTATTCAGTTAGTCAAACATTTAGAGTGTAAGTGTGTTTTTGCCAGTGTTTCAGTGGTTTGTATGAAACATTAATCACTTCAAGGCAGTTTGTAAACGTCTTCCTGAAATGTGAAGTGGCTCAGAGTGATTGTTAAATGACACTCAAGCACTTCAGAAACTGGCAATGCAAAAAGACAAAACAATAAGGAGCTTTAGAGATTATTCATTCACAGGTCTCACCAAGATTAATGTCGCCAATGTCCTTCTTCTTTGGACCCTTCCCAAAGCTCCTGTTGCGGGACCACGAAAAGAAGATCCCACGTTTTTTGTCGGCACTCTCATCCCTGGTGTCTTCATTCAGTGACCTACCTGATTTCTGCTTTCTGACTTCCTGTAAGTTGGAAAGACAAAAATCTAGTTTACCTGTTGATCTGGGCAGGAGTAGGTAATGCCAACTATTCCAAACCTCCTTCAGCTGTAACACAGTCATGCTTTAGGGGTACCTTTTTAGGGGTGGAGATGGTCGAGCGGTCTGAGCTAGCACTGTGTTTTGAAGGCGCAGGACTGCAGGGGATCTGGTAGGGGTCTGGCAGGGGTTGACCATCCACCTCAGCACGCAAACACTCCTGGTAGAGGGAGGACTTGAGGAATCGTGAGTAGCTGTCAAACTTCATCAAGTTGAAGATCTGAGGATAAAACAGTTTGTAAAAGTAAAAGAATGGAAAAAAGCAAAGATGCACTAGACTTAAAAAATTCAAGTGTAAGATAAAGAAAATTAAACAGACAGAGTCAATAAAAAAAAACTACTGGTGTTAATGTATGTTGACATACAGCTGATGTCATGACAGGAGTCTGTAGAGTTCACATTTAATAAAGCTCATCGGCAGAATGAAAATACACAGATCTATGACTGTCTGTGGCTCTGTGTGTGCAGTATGTGCTAGGTTCACTGTGGGAGTATGCCAGTTTGTGTTTATCTCTCTGGTAAAGCCTCAGAGCCTTTTTGTAAACAAACCCAGATGGTCACCGAAAAAAAAACAAGACAATATGCTTCTGCAAAGCAACTAAAGACTAGATGAGAACAAAGCCCCCTACCGCACACAGAATCCCTCCTCCATTAATGCTGCCTAGAAAATGATTTGATCTTAAGCTTGAACTACCAAATTTGTCAGAGGAGAGAAAACCTAGTTATGTAGAAAATTGAAATAACTTTGGTTATAGCTGTGGAACTCTGATAAATGAACTCAAACAGCTGTGCTGTAGGTACCTGTAGCTGCTGGGTCTTGAACATGTCGGGCCGTGGAGAGGTGAGGACGTCGTCAGCCAGCTGGGCCTGGCTGTCGATGTTGACTGGCATGGTGGCCTGGCTGGACAGGAAGCTGTTGTAGATCTCTCCTGCTCTCTGGGACAGCTGCAGGAAAGCAGTTCGGTGTATGAACTATAGAAAATTGTGATGCTGCATGTCTTCGTAGCTGCATCCACAGTGGCACTTACCTGCTTTTTATCTGTTGCAGGGACATGACTGAAGTATTCACAGGCCTGCCAGAACAAGATATTCTCTTCACTGAATTCTTTTTTGAGAAATTCCTGTAGAAGTACACAAGACGTTTTATACAATGTGAAATTGGAGATCACTTTCTTCTCTTACCAGCGCTGTTGCTGTTAAAACCATTAGTGAGGGCAGAAATTATCAGGTATAATGTAACAAGACTGGTGTATTGTTAGTGTAGGCACAGGATGGTGTGGGCGAGAGCAGCTGATCAGTGTGGAGGGAAGGTGAGGAGAGAGGTGGTTTGAGGAAGTCAGAACTTAATGTCGAGCTTTCTGAAGGTGTTGTGGGCAGCAATCAAAGACACATTTTTTATGTGGGAGGAAATAGTATGTGATAATATAACAAAGGTGCTTCAATTTAAAAGGATGAGTTTTGTATAAACTGTTCTTAACTATGAACAACTACAAATACCAACACCGTTGCTAACAGTATATCACATATTGCATCATTGTGAAATGTGTTGCATCTATAAAAGGGATTATCATCACACTCTGCAGGTTGCCTTTGCTTTGTATCGGGATTCAGCTCCTTTTAGACCATCCCTGAACAACAAACAAAGGGAGATTGTTTCTAATTTATATTAAAGCAAATCTGATACTTTTTGCTTAACTGGTTTAAAGCAATAGAGTCACCAGGGGCTGACTAACCCCTAACCCTAACCCTGCATTATTCATGGTTGTAATACAGTAGCAGTAGTGATTGTCCTAACTAGAATAAATTATGATGAGGAAAACAACAGCAAGAACTGCACTGGATATTCTTCAGGAATTACTTGGATCTCTGTGAATATCAAAAAGATTATAACAAATACGGGAATATTCTGTTCAGACAAGTGAATTTACGTTGTGCTGGTCCAGGCCAGTACCAGAAAGTGAGTCATGTTATGCGTAAAATCTTCCTTAATACAGACAAAAATCATTAGTTCATTTTTTTTATTTGATTTCCCTTTGCATTCACCTTTTCAGCTAAAAATACAGCAAGAGAAACCCAGTTTGGGACTTGACAGTTTTACTTTTAAGCTGTTAAATTGTATACTAATTTAGAATCTTAGGGGTGTAACAACAAAATGGAGATTAGAAGAAGAGAACCTTATACTGATCAGACTTTCAGAGGGAAAATCCTTAATGTTACTCAAAAATCCCTGGATAAGTAATAGACAAGTGCATGTTAACAAGCATATGCACAATATGTCATCACTGCATTTATAGTCCTCACAAATGCTCAAAAGTATCAAATATTACAATTTTTATGTTATTCAACTTCTGCCACATGAACATCTATGATGACTTTAATCTATAAAGTACATACGGTTTTGCTTTCAAAATATTTTGGAATCAAAACAACATGTTGGTGTAGGGATGCAACCAAAACAGCCCAATACATAAAATCTGATTGTAGGAATGCTTACTCATTCTGTATTACATGCTAATCTGAAGAACTAAGAAGCTGTTATCATGCTAGCTGTTTGTCAGCACTTTTGAGAACTTCTGAGGGGATTCAATCAAGTCAAACCTTCTAAACTTACCGAGAAGTAACGCACGCCCACGGGGTCTTGAAGAAGTCGCTCGAAACATGTGGACCAACTGGCCACACGTTGTTCTGAACCCCCTTGATGGCTACCTTGTCCTGGAAGACTACCATTACTGTTCAGGCTGGTTTGGCTGCAGCATCCCGGCAACTGGATTCCACTGAAGTCTGCAAGACGAGAGAACACAATTCAAAGGTTGGAAAGTTCTGATGTAAAAGGATAACTCCTGCCAGAGGGGATGTTGGAGCCATTTTCCTGTCTGTCCTTTCAACCCTTCTAAATATTTCATGGGGTTTTGGTTTTACTTCCCTTTAAGTTTTTTTTTCTCCATTTATCTAGTCTGTCTTTAAGAAAGCAAACTACTGTACTTACTCGGGCTCTAAATAAACAAAAGAGAATTTGGCTCTTCTAGTTTGACAATATAAAAGATACCAAAAGGGTGTTTTTTTCAAAAGGCACTTGCAAATGTTGACTGATCTGTCTTTTCTTTTCTTTTTTTTAAATTATAAAACAAACAAAGAAAACTGTGATTCTGGTTATACTACAAGGGTTACCAACTCCACCATTGCAACTAAACCTCTTACTGAAATATGTGTAACAATTTCCAAGAGTATTAACTGAAGAAGGGATGGATTTGTTCTACAATTGCTGTAATAACATAATATGAAATGCTGAAAGCCGAATGGTGCCCTGAATGCAATTTTGAAAACAAATGACAATAAATTTTTAGACTACATCCTAAATAAAGAAAGAGCAGATGTCGCTCACTTTTTAAAGGAGATAGTAGCAAAAAAAAAGCTCTAGATAAAAAGGAGGGTGGGGAAGTACCTGCTATCATGGCAGCAGATGGCCACTTTAGAGCTGTGGGCAGACCCAGTGGGGAACACACAATAAAAACAAAAGGGTCACTGCAGCACTAGTTATAGATACACAGTCTTTGACATTCTTTGGAGAGTCAACTGGTTGTCATAGGCAACTAGAGCTAGCTGAATTTATCTTTGCGTTTGAGAAGAGAAATTTTTGTCCAGTCAAGTAAGGACCAGTAGTGCATATATTGATCCTGCCAAAACGCCTGCATGAGTGGGAGGGATTTACAAACAGGTGTAGTGCAAATTGCTTTGTGAAACCAAAGTACTGCAAATAGCATCTCAGATCAGAGTATGACTCAGGTGGCCTTGGTGTGACCTTTCAAACCTACAGTATGTCTTAGTTCAGTTAAAACTGTAGATGTGTATACGGATAAACACACTATGATTCAAGGTAACTAATGCAATTTGAGGAACTGTGGGCTTTGTTTTTGTTGTTTTTCATTTCAATCCAGAAAAATACTTCGGTCGGTTTGTCAAGTTTGCCTACAAACCTTTTGTTTGAACTTGATTTAATACATTAGAACTGAGGCTAATTAAAAAAAAAAGAACTGAGGCTTATGGATGTGTGTTTAGCACACTGTTTGCTGCTGCTCAGTAAATGGGATGGCTTAAGAGAGCCAACACCTCCGTATGTCTGATCCACATCCGTGAAGCGAAAAAAGCTGATCTCCTTACTCTACTTGTGTTTATGTTGTTAAAAGTGCTATGTAAGGTTCGGCTAGACATCATTATACGTGAACCCTGACTGGAACCGAAAACACCCTTAACATACATTCTTTAGTAATGAGCCCTGCTTCTTAATACATCATCCTCATAGAAATACATTTTATTAGATCACTTTACTGAACAAGTAAAAAGTTGTATGTTGAGGTTCAAGGGAATAAAGAGAAAAGTGCTGCAAACTAATCAAGTTCAAAGAGTTTCTCTTTGTTAGTGAAAAGGCATGGTTAAGGAAAAACCTTAAGTTGTTGGTATTGTTAATAAATAGCAACACAGCTTGAAATCCTTACTTAACATCATATCAAGGGATTGTGTTTTGGATTATTTTATATCTTCCTTTAAAAAATGGATTTTTTTAAGTTAGTCAAAAAGGAAAATGTACTCACCTTCTGAAGAAGCTGCAGACTGGAAGAGAACAAAGAGAGACATGAGTGAGAAGCTGCCCTCATGACCTCCTGAACCGAGACAAGAGACTGAAGCCTGAGTTGGTGGGAGTTTTTCAGGCACTACACCAGCCGCTTTGAGGGGTGTGTGTGTGTGTGTGTGTGTGTGTGTGTGCTGGGCTGTACTTACACAAGCCCATTAATTTGAAAATGGGTGGACTTCTAGACTCTACCACACACACAGATGTTCACACCTCCCCACCAGGACCCACCCTTTATTTTATATTACCTCCACACACACACACACACACACACACACACACACACACACACACACACACACACACACACATACACATTCACATCCCTGATTATGTGCATTCCTGAAAATTGCAGTCACAATGATAAGAGCTCATCTAGACACCCTACTTGAAAGGCCATCAGTGTCTACAATGGTCTGCCTTTCACTTGCTAATTCTGCATGAGTGGTTCATGTGTGTGTACATGTGTCTGAGTACAAGGCAACCAGCCCAACAACAACAACAACAAAAAACCCCAAAACCAGTAGCCTTGAAAGTCACATATTTCCAGGGGGCTGTAAAAATGAGCTGATTAGACTATTTTAAAGAAATTTTGTCTAACATATATTTTTTCCTTATTTATTTAAAGCAGAATTAAAAATGGGTCTAATTGGAAATTGTAGCTTTGTTAATAGCATGTAATGAATTACAGCTGAGCTACAGCTCCCTAGCTGCCCATTACAAGGGATGTTTTTGTGTTGAAGTAAAAGCCATGTATACTTAGTATCTGCAAAGAAGATGCAAAGCATTAAAGAATGTGAGGGAAGAGCTATATGTTGTTGACATTTGTGATCATACATAGAAGATCATACAAAAGCAGCTTCTATATAATTGCATTTCAAATTGCTGTTAACAGAAAACAAAATAGGGAAAAAAAGATTTCTTGAGACAGCCATGATTGACATTTTTCATTATTTACTAAAAACCAATGAAAAATAAAAACAGGAAAAAACAGGAAAATAATCTCTATATTATTTGCCAATTTAAAACTAAAAATGGTCTCTAATAGCCTATAATTGGTCACAAACTCTTCAGTTAACATTGCTCATGTCAAATCTTGAAATATATCAACATTTATTTAAATTCACAAGATCACAACTAGGATCACTACCTCAGCATTTAGCTTTTGTAAACCTTAATATTGATTGAGCTAATTTAAAGGGATTTAAAACCAAAGCCGTGGAGCTGTTGTCGCAATTCTATTTAAATACAAGGAAGAACATCTAAGCACTCTAGTCCAAGTACACTCACAAAACTGGTGCGTTGGAGGATTCATCTGAAAAGGAGAGACTATTTCCAGAAGAGTGTTTTCTGAGCTGCCACTTCAAAGTGTGAATATTAAAGGCTGATAATACGCATAAACAAGGCTCTTCTTCCACAGCTTGAGCTTTGCTTTGAACAGCACATACATTTATGATTTAGTATTCTTGCATTTTATGGAACTGTAAAATTGGGATGTCACAAAACACTGACATAAAAATAATAATAATAATAATCATAATAAAAATACAGTAACCGTTTATAGGGTTATTTTGCATTTATGTACTTACTGACAAGTGAATAAACATAAATTCAAAGTTGTTTCTATTGAGTTGATAACCTAAAACATGATACGTGAGCCTCAGACCAATTCCAGTCATATTGTGGATTAGAACTTCTTTTTAGTCTCAGCTGGTCATCTGAAAGCACCAGGGGGAGGGTTTTGTGCACCTGCATGACGCTCGATTCCATTTTGGGAGTGACCACATGTAAAATCTCTATCTGACACAGACCACTTAAACCACTAATTGTCTGTCACAGTTTCTTTACAACTCTGCTTCTGAGTCCACCTCTACAACGTCAACACCCAGAAGCCATCACTTCTGTGGTGGCTAGCATGCGTACAGTAATCATGGGTGGTGAGGACCAACATGAAGCTGAAACAGAAGGGAGAAAGCGAAGAGAACACCCACTCCATCTGTTTGTCCCTTTGGATCTAAAAACAGCCAAACCTCAAACTTTAACTACATAAAAGTGGAGCTCATTGTAGCAGACAAAGCAGACATCATGTCACACAACATGACATCAATATTGGGTTTGAACTTACAAAAGGTCTAACAAAGAGGGGTTTTAACTTTTCTCACCACTCCAGGGATCAAGGCGATACTTATTCATGAAACTATACAGATGATAAATATGAAAACTATCCACTTTATGTAAGAGCAAGGGTTATTCAGAGAAGAGAGGGAGAGTTATACTTAATCATGCTGTATTGACACATACACATGAAGCAATATTTCATGGCTTAAACTATACTCACACCAGAAAGACTTATGTTGATGAGAAAAAAATTGTTAAGGTTTAACAACTTTCCAAAACCAAACTATACTCAGTTTAAATGTAAAACAAAATAATATCAATTAGAATATTATGGAAAACTGATGATGTTTATCTGTAGGTAAGCTGAACTGGTAGAGGTGAAACATTTTCATTAGGTGGTGTGTCTATAATTGTTTTTGTATGTATATGCTGTGTTTTTTAATTTGTTATTGCTTCCTTACCTACCGCAACGAGGCTTCTACAATGAGCCTGAGGTGATGGCCCCTCTTGTCCATACACTCCCTTCCTCTCTTGACACCTCTGCTAACAAACTGACCACAGTGGGTGGCTCTGCAGCACTTCAGGCTCACAGTATGTTTCCTTTTATAAAAAGCTGGACTGCAAACAGCCCTTTGTCCTAGCTGGGATCCCCTTAAAAGGTGTCCACTTTGGGTTGTCAAAAAAATGGAAAATCAAAATTGAAATCAAAGTGAGTTTGCTAGCTCTGAAAAACTTGCTCTTAATTTGGAAAACATTTCACAGTGCCACAGTCCCCACGCCATACAGTCTGACATCTTAACACACTAAATGCCTAAGGAATGTAGATGATCACCCTCAGATAATGTATGATCTGTTGAGAGATCCCAACTGAGATAAACTAAGATCAGTGTTAAATCAGTTGAAACACAAGGTATAGTCACACGAATGCCAACTGCACCAATTAATGCTTCTTAAATGTTTGAAAGGTGACTTCTTTTATCTCTGAGGCTTGTTTCAACAGGTTTTTATCCTCAGAAATTTGATTGAGACATAATCTGTTTAGCGTTTTACCCGACTCTGATAAATAAAGCCCATTCTGATCTTTTTCCAGAAGTCAAGGCTCGTTCAGGCATTCCGCAAACAAACAACCACGAGTCCCTACCGTGTCAAACAGCTGTTCTGAGTGGGAGAGGAAAAGGCGAGCGACTAAGGAGATTAATGAGAAAAACAGCTGACTGAACAAAAGGAGTCTCCTCACTTCATACTGAGGAGGAAGAGGAGGCTCAGTCAGTGAGCCACTGTTTACTTACAGAGCTGAAGTTCCAGGTCCTTTTGAAGGAAAGTCTCTTTTTGAGACTCATTGTTCCTTGGTCTGCTAAACCAGCAGCACACAGACAGAGTATGTGTGTGTGTGTGTGTGTGTGGAAACGCATACCTGAACACTCCCCACCCAAAACTCCGCAAACCATGTCTGTACAAGTTGGAGAAAGGGAAAGAGAGGGAGGGAGTGGGAGGAAGAGATATGACAAGGTACTGGACAGAAAAGAAGACAGAACAGGAGTAGAGGTTGCGAAGGAGGAAAGAAAGATTTCCTTACTTTGCAGCTGTTGCTATGGCAACCTGTCTGACAATACATACAGTCTCTGCCACAGTGGCATAAAGGAATCAGGAGAATTAGCCCCCATTTATTCCCTGTCTCGCTAAAAAACACACTCGCTATTTGGAAACCACACTGACCTACCCCCTCACTTTTGTTTCCACGCAGGGCACTTGCTAAAAAGTGAGAGAAAAAAATACTCAGTTTTAAATTGAAACCATATGAATTTTGTTTAATTTGAATAAAAAGTTTGGTAGACCACGACTTGAACTCTAAGCCTCATTATCTGCTGTCACAGAGCACTATTATAGCTCTCAGACTGGTGGTCGTGTCAATCAGCGTTCTCTGCTTGTAATTAAGCTTGTGTATCAGAAAAATATATTTTTTTATTTCTTCTTTCTCTCTGCTGCAGTACTGTAGCTCCACATTTCTCTATAACCAGCATGTCTGTTTTTAGACTATCATTCTTACAGCACAGGTGGCTCATCGTAGATGAGATAAAATTCTGTGTGTTTAATTTAAATGTAAAAAATAATTTTTTTTTTAAAAAAACAGATGAGTCAAAGTATTTAATAACAGCCTTGTTTTCACGGTACATTTCCCCTGTTTCATTAGATTTCACCACGGTCTATCAGCTTGGAAATTAGATGTTTATCTTATGTGTGCATTGCTGCCTTCATGGTTTTGAAAGGTGCAATCTTGTTGACCTCAAGAGTGGTGTGAGGTGATGTATGTAAACAGATTAGAAGCAGAATGGATACAGAGGGAAAGAGAAATTGATTTTGCCAGAATACATTAAATGCTCTGGCAAGGAATGAGTTATAAAAAGCAAAAAGAGTTTCAAGAATGGTTTAGTTTGCATAAATATGACCTTTTATTAACTTTAAAAACAGTTTCTGGATAATGTTGTACACTGATGTATTAAATCACTGTGATTCTTGCAGTGTCCATTTGTCCATAGCAACTTTAAACAGTATAAAATGTTTTTTTTTAGTTATTAATAACCTTACTGCATAAAATGCATTACTGAGCAGCTTTCCATTTGTTAAGATGGTGTCACCTTGCTTACTTGTGAGGCTGTTTCAACACAATGACACACACCATGTGCATGCCCCCAAGACTCACCTCTACAAAGTAATCCACCAGAAATATGAACTTTTATACATTTGATGGAGAGCACAGCCTCATGCTGCACGGTGTCAGATTACGTAGCAGTAAAAGTTGAGTATCATTGAAGCTCTTGTGCCAACATAATGCCTTTTAGCAGCCATAGTGCATTAATGGATCAGTCTTAAGTTAAAGAGAACTGCCTTTTTTGGTATGAATATCAATGTTTAGCACTTCATCTGATGAATACTAAGAAGAGAGAGAAGTTCAGTTCTATTTTACACACTACTTCAGACGTGATGTTGAGTACAAAAAAAGAGGTAAAGTTATCTTTGCCTAATCCTTTAATTTAATGTATGAGTTTGTCTTTCATGGGCCCTAGTCACAATTGAAAGACTTATTATTTTACATTGCACAGATAAGGCTCCTGGCGCTCCAGGAAGGTTTGAGCCTAGTATTCCCTCGGCGTACTTTAGGCTATAGTGCAGAACCACCACGCAGAAAGACAGAATGTGAATGCTTTCATGTGAAGATAAAAATCTACCATGCAGTAATTAGAATCTATTTTTGGTGCTGAGCTGAGTCATTAATAACTGTGGCCACAGAAATCTCAGCACACGCAGAACAGTCAACTTCAGCTCTCTAGGTTTGCTTTGACCTTTGGCCTCCCCGAGGCAGAAATCTCACTGCAGCCAGGTGAGAACATCTGAGCACATAACGGGCGCAAAATGTGTTAGGACTCTTAAAACTTTGCCTTCAGCAAAACAATTTTTTAATTTCTTGATCTGCCTTACTAACTGAAGAAACAGAAGTGAGTTCTGAGCGTCTATTTGATTTAACCGTTATGTGGAACTATTTCTAGACAGGCTTCATTGCATCGATAACTGCTGCTTGTCACCAGACTAATTGTATGGCAAGTCCCACACCAGTCAGTCTTGACCCAAGACTGAAAATAATCTAGCCCTGCTATCTGTGGCAGACAACAAACTATTCCCTGAAAATAACATCAAGAAAGAGCCTTGCATAGAGGGAACTTCCTTTTGAGGGAGGGAGGGTGAGGGTGCGCCAGCTGATAAGATGGAAGACACATTTCTTTTTAAACCATGCGAGGAGTGTGGAGGAGAGAATAACAGGCTGATTTGGGGAATTATGAAACACCTTTGATAATAATGAAGTGTACACAGACAACCTCGTAGTTGACTTTGAAGAATAAGGAGTGGGATCCAATAACTTTACAAAGGGCAAATCTCGTCAGTCATAACAAATTTGCTAGACTCCATCATGTTAAAAAGGATCTGATGAGGTCAGCATGCTTATGTGATGCTATGGGGTGAGGAATGATAAACAACATGAACACAGTCAACATTCTCTAAGATTTATCTGCATTATGACCACAAATCAAGGACTGAAGTGTAACAACATATTTCATCATTAGCACACGGCTGATAAAGCAAAACTTAATATGGGATATCTAATCACACTCATTACATTTAATACTTGAGCTAATTATTAAGATTTTGAAATCATTTGAGAGACCTGGCTTAACAGACATAAATGGTTTTGTTCCTTCTGAACTTGTGTGTAACTTAAGCACCATAGATTTGTTGATTAGGTTTATTAATTTAACCTACAATTATCATATTTTAAGGAAAATGCTTATGTTAAAGTAAGAAAAAAAGCTACAGATTTAACATGAAATTTCATTGTGATGTTGATCTCTAAAGAGTTTGGGTGAAAAACTTTAGATCTAGTAAGTGTTTTCTTAAATAGATAAGAATTTTCTATCAGACTCTATAATGAAGCTGGGTGTATACATGTCTAGTTCTTGGCCGTGTGCCATGTAAACAGTCCAGACTTGTGGGGAGATGACTTTTAAGTGTAATCCTCTCTGTGAACAAATGGGTTGTTCAGAGTTGTATGAGTGATTTGCATGCAAAAAGAGGCCGTCATCACACTACATTTCATCTCTTAATCCTTCTGATCAGCACTAATCTACTGCCTTGAACAGGTTTTAGCCACAGCAGATGGGTACAGCTCTGCTTTTGTCTGGATTAAAATGGCATTATCATGATTTGTGCATTGCTGCGGGTGTGTGTTAGCCACTTGTTACTCATAAAAAAGCTGAGAGTGCTAGCATTTTTTTCTTTGCCTAACATGATGAAACTCCATTTCCAACAAAACAGAATGCCCGCACATCACAGCGGATTGGAGAAAATGCAATATGCAAAACAAGTAAGAAACTCTGGAGTCACATGGCACAACTGAAGGTGACCACAAAAACAGAATAACTTCAGAGAGGGAAACAAGAACCAGACCCCGTCTACTGCAATTTATTATCACAGAGAAAGGATTGCACTCACATGAACCCGGAGGGCTCGAGGTGCATAAACCACATAAGATGCCACCACACCCTTGTACCGCTTTCTTTATTTTCCCAGAAAAACCATCAGAAGTGGACTTTCCAACCTGAAACCCAACACTTGAATTAGCTCAGTGAGTCCCCCTCCTAATTTTCCTTTGAACTAAATGAAAGCTTAATGTACAGCGCATGGATACATTTGTTGTGTTTTGATAAGACCATAATATGAAACCGTATTTACATTCTGGTAATTTACAAAGCCATACTGTATGATGCCAAAAACATGAACTACCATGACTGTTTACTTGCTGTCCAAGTCCTACTGACCTTACACCCCACTGTTTAATCCTGTGGTCATACAGGGAACCTGAGCTCTTTGAGTTGGATGCCAAGGGAGTGGTAGCAAGTTTGGACTACATTTATTCTTCTTGGTTGTTTACAGTGAGTCTTTAAGAAATGGGAAAAAATAAGCCTGCGCAATAGTTGGAAAACATACAATAAGCAGTGTCATGTTGAATATTGTGATATACATATAACAAATACATAGACAAATAATTTGGTGTTTAGTGTTAAAATAATTTCTAGTTTAGGTAAACGAACTTGACTAGTAATCTTTCACTTAAATACCTAAATATTTAATCATACAACAGTCATCAGCTGCAGTTCAAGAGAACATGACACATGGTTTCATACAACCTAAAGCAATAAAGTCATGCATAAGCGAGAGAAATCAATACACATTAATACAATTTTTAAATCCTGGCCAATAGAAGAAGAAGTACTAAAAATGCATCACGAGGGAATGGTTGTGTTATTGCTATCAAAGTGAAGTGTAGATCCACCTGGCTGCCTGCACAAGCAATTTTTATAACTTCCATAGCATGAACTAGGAAAGACCTTGGCCTGGTTCTGCAGTATCGTCCACAAAACACAAGGCCAGAAAGATACCAGCTACATTCACTCCCCAAGTCAGTCTGAAATCCCCTCCAGTTCACTCCAGGCAGGATGTGTAGCAAACACGCTCCAGGGTTATCTGAACTACAGGTGATAGGTAAAACGTTGAACACACTGAGTAGTCCAATGTATGCCAAACATGTCTGAACTGCTACCAGGGAAGTGATAAAAGACCTTGGCAGCTAAAGCCGTTCCTTGTTGAGTAACCTCCACACCCCTGGTGGAAGATTCTCCTTCAGTGAGGAAGAGAAATATAATAATAACTCTAGTGAGTAAGGTAAATAGAGAGTGGGGAATGAGTAATTTCCAGAAGCTGAAGTCTTGGTTCAGACACAGCAAATCAACAGGGGATGACAGAGAGCTGTGTGGTTTACTAAAAAATATATATCATAATCCCAAATGTGCATGGATGATGTCATAGCGTTGGTGTGAAAGCAGCCAAGAGTGGAGCTGCAGCTACATTTTTCTCCATCAATAATGAATTTCCGTGGTTACAGTTTGGTCAAACAGCAAACTCAGCAACCACAGCCACATCTGGTCATCTGGTTATTGGCATATTCATGTGCTGAGCAGCTGGACTTTTAAATGCCTTCTACTCAACTTGTGTTGTCATGCAGGACAGTGTATGTAATTGCAATAAACATCATGCGGGAGAAGGAACGGAGAAGAGGAATCATAGTGGAGACATTTAGAAAATGTCAGGCTGCTTAGTCTTTGCTTCCTGTAATGCTAGCCTAAGGACACATTTTGTGAGCACAACTGTCCACCCACTCTTTAGTGGCCATGTGATGTCAAGGAGATAAAAGTGTGTCGTGTTCTCCCACCTCTGTCGCTAATCCCCAAGAACGCACTATTCCAGCTCATCTTCTCAAGTCATGATATCAAAAACAGAGAGAACAGATGTAATCGGTACTGGCATCAAATCTTTCTAATCATACCGGAATCATTAAAATTCAAGTTGATCTCTCTTTGCATATGCTGTGAATTATTCCTGTGTACCTGAGATGCTAAGCATATGCATCTCATATACTGCTGCAGGTTAACATATCAACAAAAAAGATGTAAAATAAAAAAGGTATTTCCAGAGATTTTGCTGTGAGAAAAATGACTAAGGAGGCTGGTGAAACACAGAAGAGACATGCCTAAACAAAGCAAGCAGGGATAAGGTAAAATCACATGCAACCGTTTCAAGTTGAGACTAAACTGTGGTTGTAATGCGATCACCTCAGAATACAAAACAACTGAACATTCAGTGAAGATTTTATCAGTCTTTCACGTTGAACTGAACTTTTCTCAGAGCTGCTGACTTTAAAAAGGGTAATTTCTTAGGGATAGTAGCACAGGGCGCACTTCATTCAAAGGCCCATGGAGTTAATAAGAATGAGCCTCGGTCACTTCATAAAACTCTTTCAGTGCAACATCTAATTTAAAGTCAGCGTGCGTCTTGATGTAAAAGCAGGACTGCATTTCACTTTATACAGCAGTGCAGTGTGTGTCATACAGCACATGGGAGTTCAGCTGGCACTGGTCAAAACATTCCTCTGACAGACCACACAAGCTAACCACTGTATGCTGCTCAAAGGCTACAACAGGAGAGCCCAAAGAAGGAAAAGTGTGAAAGATGAAGATGCTATCAGACATAGAAGTCAAGACAAACAAAGCAAGAAAGACCTTAAGATTTTAGGACTTACAGAGTTGAGAGTTAAAGTTTGCTCCATGTACGGCGCTGTGTATGTGTGTGTGTGTCTCGTCTTCAGCGCTGTCCCTCACAGCTGGTGTGTGTAGAAGAGTCCATCCGCTGGCTCTCCTCAATGCATGTGCGAGTCTATGTTTGCAGCGCAGGGAGACAGAGTTGAACGGGGGAGGAGAGCGCATGCAGAGGAGCCGAAAATCCTGACAGCTACTGGGAGTTCAAAAGCTCCCTCTCTCTTCCTCCGCTGCCGGTTCCTCTCCCACCCTCCCTTCCTCCCTCTTTGCTGTGAATTCCTCCTCTTTCCTTCTCTATTTGCCTCCGTCACCGTCTCAGTGTCTTTATGCCTACTCTTGGTTTCTGCTACGCCCACAGAATAGATCTATTACCCGCAGGCTTGCAAACAAGAGCTGCTAACGTCTCCACACCTAAAAGGAGAGGAGAAACTTCACGTTCATGGAGCAAAAGAGGTGCCCTAAATATCTCCCAGCAGGGACTTGGATAAAATGGTGTGCTCTAGCTAATGGCTCACATTAACAGATGTTTTCACATGCAGCAACACCTTGGAAGACAGAGTCAGCGTGAACACAAGCACAGCAGCCTACTAATGGTGTCATCTCTGCATAGCTGAACACAGTTATCTGCTGAGCATCACAGGCACAAAGCATCTGTTTGGTGGAACAAACAAGAAGTCTGTGATGTACAAAAATAATATAGCTGTGGAGCGGTACAGTGGGATGTGGGAGCATTTGCACTAAGGCTCTGACAAGCTCTGTAAGGTAATAAGACAAGGAGGTACAAAGCTGCACAACCTTTGACATGTCCAAACATAAAGGGTTTGCTGCATCTCTGCATTGGAACCAACACAAACACAGGATTACAAAGCTGTGTTTCCGTCTACAGAACCAGAGAGGCACTAATTAGTAACCAACAGATTATGACTTAGTCGCATCATTTTGTGTCCGAGCTTTCGAGGACAAGCAACAAGGATTTGCTTATTCTTGTACCAGCCACCATGACAGCCATGCTACAGACCAAGCAAAAAGCCTGATTCACTTCCACATTGTTCAACGCTTCTGTACTACACAAATCAAGGCCACATACAGGGCTTATCTGCAGGTGTCTGTCATAAGGGGTGAGGAGGAACTCCAAAACAGTCTCAGGGTGTCCTTGTGAGTCCAGATGCATGCACTGAATGAGAGCTTATCATGTATATTTGCTAACCTTCCCATTCAGAGCTTCCTGACAGCTTCAGTTTCTAGTTTAAGTCTTCTGTTTCATGTACAAGGTCTGTATAAGCTATGTATTAATTTATACTGTAGATTAACCATGTCTGTGCAATAGTGCAAATCCTGATAGAACAGAGGCGTGAAGCCTAGGTTGCACACATACAAAAACAATGTGTAACAAAGCAAACTGATGGTATAAGACAGAGTGCACTGTGCCGCATGGAGGAAAGCATCCAGCCTTCCATCCAGCCAATGCTGTTTTGTACATCAGAGCTAGACAACAGCTCACAGCTTTATGTTTTAAATGTGCCAGTAGAGGGAATAATACCATAGTCTCATAGCAAAGCTTAGAAAAGCACATTCATCATTAATTGATGCAAAACCATTTTTATTTCTAGAAAACCAGAATAAGTAAATATATACTAAGTAAGTAAATAAGTAAATATACAAATACATAATGAGGAACAGCAAGTAAAACCTTGAGAAGACATAAAACACATGGCAAGAGAATATTCACACAGCAATGAGCTTGAAGCCAAACAGAATACAATACAAAAGAAATCATTTATTACTTACTCAACGGTTGTAACTTATCACAATAAAGCAACAAAAACTGTTGTCCAAACATAAGATTTATGATTAACAATGAAAAAGGAACGCTACAGATGCTGCAGCCTTTTATAGCCACTTATGCTGCACATCTGGGACAGACCTGCTCAGAAACTGGCACTTTTTAACAACAGCAGATTTGTAGTCTGCGTCTCTGAGTGCAGTGTGTGGTATGTGACTAATGCGTAGCTATACGATGTAGTATGCACCCATTCGGTTTGTTCTTGTCTGTCTTCATGTACCTTCAAAGTAATTAGTACATCAAGGAAATGTGTGTGTTTCTGAATATGAATCAGTCTGCATGAGTAATGTGTGCAAGTACAGACAATTGGAGAAAGGGTTCCTCAGTGATGTTAATTTGAGAGAATGTGGGCACGATATTCAGAAGTGCAGCAGTGCTCATTAGCAAGACCAAACAAACAGGTCCATGACTCTGATTCACACAAAGACCACATTGTGAGTTACCCCTTGCCACAAGTGTAGCAGCAAGCGCAGGGTTCAAGGCAACGGAAATGAAAGGTTGGAAAAGAACTGAAAGTGGAGCAGAATGAAAAAAACGAAGGAAGGTTCAGCTGAATATCCACATTAATGACACAAGCTTTTTAGCATATGAGTCAGAATAAAAAGCACAGAAAACCGTCAGGCATGAAAAACAAAACTTAATTTAATCTAAATTTTGGATGATTTTCCATGTCAGAAACAGCACTACATGCCATAAAACTCCTATTTACAGGCTAAATAAAACAAGTAAAAAGCTTAAAATGTGATTTAACAGGTTTCAAATTTCCCCCAAAAAAATGTGCTGGAAAGAAAAGAGCTGGTAAGAAAGAGAATTTGATCCCTACCTCAAGATCATCCAGTGATCGCGCCAGGCTGAGACGTTTGGAAGAGCGACGTTTTGAGGCACGGATAGCTCCTATACCCCAAAACCTGGATATCTATTAAAGTAGAGAGACAGATTAGCAAAAGTATATAGACTCATGTCACTGACAGCTCTGCCAACATCTGGCTGTACCATTTGGTTTATTCTTTTCAATTCAAACCAGTTTAATTGACAACAAAAGGACATAACTGAATCTGCAAAGCTAATCTTGATCATGCTTTTAACATCAGTTGTGACTCTGAGGTAGAACCAGGACATTTTATGACTTTATGATTGTGTACAGTTTTTGTCTGGACTTTTCATAGATCATGAATTTACTCAAGGAGTATGCATCAACGGGGTTTTAAGGGAGTCTGTTTAAACGGAAGGTCTGGAAATCTGAAATTCTCCTCTTAATTTTGTTGGATTTTTCTGCAAAATCTTCTGCATCCACACAAGTGCTGCTTTTACAGCCTAATACAACCACCATAGGAGAGCAGATAGAAGCAACATAAAAGATATTGCATTCTAACCATTCCAGTCTCTCTTACTGTTTTGATTGGAGTGGTTGCGGTTAATGTTTAAACAAGAGTTTAAGAATTGCAGATAATTACCACTGCATGACATGGGCTCTACCCTGTAATTTCCCTGGCTTCCTGTCCAAGATTGTCTTCATTCTGATCTAAAGCGAGCTGTAAGACAGAGACGTGATCCAACTCTGGCTTAGAAATGTAGAAAAAAGTTAAGTGGTAAACTAGTATAAATGCAGTAAATGGGGGATGAAAAACTCCACAACTGAAGCCGAACCTTATCCAGCACACGCTGCATGAACCCTTGATTTACAAACACACATTCACAAACATGCGGACTAATTGGAGACTTCTTTGTGGCCAAGTGAAAGAAAATACTGTATATAAACATACTTTTTTCTCTCTTGGACGAAGCTTCTTCCTGGGACTACATAGATATACAGTGACATCTTGTGGACAAAGAAGAAACAAACACCAAACAAAGTTGTTTTCCCCTCATATCCATGTGTAAGACAATGGTGAGATCCTTTGCAAGTAATTTTTTTAAGCTAATTTCATAATCAGCATCAACTGGCTGTTTCAATAGTGGTATTGTATTTGATTTTCGATGTCACCAAAAACAGACCTAATGACTCACTTTCATAGTCTTGACACAACTTTCGATAAATTCAATACTTCCTTGGTCAGAGTGTCAAAAAGTACACAAAAATATGCTTATGTCTCATACGGCCATGCTGAGCTTTTTAAAGCTTGTTTACAGAGCTGAAAGATTTTCTATTTACATATAACTAAACTACCTTTGCAATAAGTGGAATAGCGAATCATAATATATTTTTACATATTTAGAGTTGCAAAAACAGGACAGAACACTTTAGGTCACATCAGGTTATTTGCTAAACTGTTATTATTATTGCTGTTAGTAATTACTTATTATCAATGTTTTCAAACCAAAAGGGAAAACAACAGAATAGAAACCACATAGGAAAATGTGTCTCCAATTTATTCAATCAGATTCTCTTATATATGTGCAAAAAAATCACATAATCAAAGATAACACATAATCAATAGTACAAGATTTGTTTTAACCTATTCAGGTTGCTGAAACTGATGTGAAAAGAAAAAAACTGTAGTTGGCAAATCTGTAGGGTAAATGTATACTACTGTCTAGAAGCAGTATTTTAGATAGCAGCTGCTGATTCCAGCTTTAGAGTCTGTAAGAAGTGTTCTCACTTACATTTTTGTTGCTACCATCCGTCCGCTGTTTCTGTCTCTGTTCAAGAAACCTTTTGGTCCATTCCTCTCTGGGGGGAAGCATCATGCCTTCAGCTGACTGGTACTTCTGTGAGGGTATCTGGCTCATTGGAGGGGGAAGGTTATTTGTGCTGGTACTAAGGTTAATGTCGGAGGACCAGTTGTAGGTGGGTGTCTCTTGAGGGACAGATTCATTACTTAGGACTTTGGGCCATTTTGACCTTGAGAACCACCTTTGGCTACTTCTGAGGGGATCTCCAAAGAAGTTTGTTTTTTTAGGTAAAGGTAGAAGGGGAGGTGGGGGCTTGAATTGGAATTCTAGCCTGGGTGGAGGACCTCCATAAAAGCTTGTTAGAGAATCAGGGCCAGGTAGTGACTCCAAAAGGGAATGTGTGCTGGCACTATTCTCTGGATTAAGTATTTGGCCATTCTTGGATTGGTTTATTGGGGTGAAGTCTTTGGCCGTAAGATAATCCCATGGACAGCTGGGGAGGTGGGTCCCAGGATGGTTTTGGATTTCACAAGGGAAATCCCTGTCCGTTCTCTCCTCTGGTGGAGAAGCATTTCCAATACCACTGTCCCCATGGCTGCTTGCACTGCCTTGTTTGCTAGCGCTGTCATTCTCCTTTGCTTGTTGCTGAGCCTCAGCGTCCAGTCTGACTCTAAGTCTTTCAACTGCCTCCCCCATGTCACTATATAGGACTGTAACAAAGTGAAGGACATCTTGAGGGGTCTGAGGGAATTCCAGGCATCCCAAGCCATCTGAATCTGGAGTACAGTCAAAGCCAAAGCGGCCAGCAATCCCTATGTGATCATCATGATTCCCCAGCTCTGGGTCAATAAAAAATACATGGCAGGAGGCACGCAGAGGACCATCCTCTGGTACACGGCCATTGATAATATGTGCTGTTGTGACCAGGCAAAAAAAGCGTGGATCTTCAGCACACACAGCTCCCAAGACAAGGTTCTCAGCGGGGAAGGCAGCCAAAACAGCTCCCGCATCGTCGCACAGTCGAATGCAATCAAACATGATCTTCATCATTACCAGAGTATGGGTATCCTGTTCTGTCCCCAGCTGGCGGATTCTCTCCAGAATGGCTTTTAAGCATTCATCCTCGGATTCACTAGTGTTTAAAATCAACTCAGTAGTACTCAGGTAGCCCACTACCAAAGTCATGTTTAAAACAGTCCATTCTGGATTAACTTCGTCTGTCTCTGTCAAAACAGAATCTGTGTCCTTCACTGTTATTGTTTCCTCCTTTGATTGCGCCGCTAAAACACTCCACTGTTGAGACCACTGTGACATGTCAGGCTCTGAAACAGGCCTCTGTTTAGAAGTGACATCATTGCTACAGTTAAAGGAGGATTTGCTTGAGTCATCTGATATTGTGCGGAAAACACCTTGCTTTTGGAAATCACCATTTTTCTGAGCAAAGCCAAATTTTGCATCATTAAGTATGGGGTTTCCCATTAATCGACCTTCTGTGTGCGCCACCAAACGCAGTGGCCCTTTACAGCTGCCAATCAGCTCCACCACAGTCTCATGTGATGCTGTGGACACATCAGCTCCATTAATGGCCATGATGCGATCTCCTTGTCTAAGCCCTACCAGGTTAGCAGGGCTCCCCTCCATGATGCCACTCAACACACATGGCCTCTGTCCTGTAATAGTAAAGCCATACCCCGCGCGACCACGGATGACCTCCACACCCCTGAGCTCACCATTGGCACTCAAATCCAGACGCCTTCTTGCGCCCTCAGGCTGCCCTTGTATCCTCATTTTAGTTGTAGGAGGCCGTGACATCCAGCATGTGGGAAATGAAACACCTGCAGATTGCCAACACTATTGTGTTGTTGTCATCCTACAATTATGGAAAATGAGAAAAACATAAAGAAATTCATTTAAAAAACAGTAGTTTGTTTGCAGTGCATCAAATTGCACCAAAAATGTAAAAAAATTGTCATAAAGGAACAGAAAATAATTTACAGACATGTGACCTTATTCTTATTTCAATTATGTTGGAAATCCAGTCATCTATAAATTGGATGCTAATCCACAGCTACTAAAGAAAACCCATTTAAAGTCACCTTTGACTAAATAAACAAAAAACGTAAAAAATATTGCCTATAAATGTGTGGCAACTACTATATCTAGTGATAAATGTATTAATTGAGGCCATTTATCAAAAACAAAATGACAAAACATCTAAAATGCAACTCCTTTAAACCAAACATAAGTGGCTGTGTTTTCTAGTTCAATTTTACTCTCACTTGCCAGACAATGCAATTTAATAACAAAGTAATAATGCAGACATCAATCTTTTTTAAGCTATTATCTGTCAGAGATAAGAAAGAGGCGGCTTTTATGTCCAAACACTGCATAATGTTACTCAGAATCACCCCTTCCTCCACCCTCTCCCCCAAAACAAAGTGCCAGCTGGCTCCCTGCTCACTAACACTTAAATCACAACCACGCTCTTTGATTTCAGTCAACCATTTTTTTTAAATGTTAGAATACTCAAATTACCACACAGGTTTTCAACACAGGAAACAACTCACAGAACTTGCCGGTTTATTTTGTCTAACACAACATAAGTATTCAAATATAAAGACACCGTTTACCTTGATGCTTAAACTATTACCGCAGCAAGACAGTTTGAAGGACAAAGTTTTTGCCATTACCTGTTCCGGCGATTAAAAGTTCTCGAAAAACTTCCACAAAGCTACGTTTTCCTCGATAAAACTCCACAAGTTAACATTTTCCCACTTTAAAATTCCACTATTCTTTTCACATTATAAACACTTTGCCGTGATTTGGTCATCCATATGGCAGCGTGCGAGAAAGCACCACCCCCCTCCATTCACCAACCGCGGATATTACAAAGCGTCTTTCATTGTAACCATGACAGCGTAACGTCCATGGAACACGTGATGTCTCCCTCTGGCCAATCATCACGCCTGTCACGTTCAATATTCAAACGAATGGAGTGATGCTATTGGCTAATATCGATGGCAGTTGGTAGACTTTATTTTGTGCTTAAGTAAATTTAATTTAAAAGCCAGGACTTTGTTACGATTAATATGATCAAAATACAGAAATCCTGAAAGTTTAGATTCATGTTAAATACCCCGAAAATCCTAAGCACTTATCCAAAAAGAATAAAATTATACACTACAACAACATAAAACTAAGGTAATGTATTGAAAACGGACATTTTGAGTAACACAAAGAATAAGTTTTACTCATGTTTTTTGTAGGATCCACATTTACCTTTCAAGTGTGTCGCAGCTTGTCTTCTCCGCCCCAATGTCACGGAGTGTAAATAATAACTGATGGTCAAAGGGCTGCAACGGTTTTACGCACGGTTTCACTGCACATGTGCAACAAACGGAGTTGGCACGTTTTTGTTTTTTTCGTTTTTGTGAGCGAGGGATTGTGGTCATCCAATAGACTTAGAACGTTATGTGACTAAAGAATCATCAATGGACTAATTTTATTACTGGTTGCCGCAGGGGTCATGTGGAGCAAAAGGCAGCGCTACTTTCTCGTTTTCATAGGATGAACTGTCATTGAGCTGGTATCTGTGTTTAAAAAAAACAAACAAATTCAATCTCTCATTTATCCAAATCCTCTTGAATTACAATGAAAATAGAAGACCTTAACATTTCATCTCGGCTCCTTCTGTGTTTTGTATTTCAGTAAGGAGGACCACACACTGCTGCAAGTTAACATTATTTAAAACACGGAGCAGGTCATTTTTATGGCAAAAATATTTAATAAAGTCACTATGAGTCACCTTTTGTCTTTTTTTTTTCAAACAGTGTAATGTTGTTGCATCAAGGTTAGCAGCCATTCTAGTGTCTTATCCTTGTGAGAGAGAAGTTAAGTGTATTCTTACCAAAAGTGAAACAGTGCTTTGCAGCACAAAAATGGCATAATGACAGGCTGCCTTTTCCTTTGGAGCTGAACAAGTTTATAGATGGTTCACTGCTATTTTGCAGCAGCTCTCTTCCAATGGCGTACTCAACAATAGTTTTTTTCTTTTTTCCTGGATGTGTTACCTTATTTTTGCACACAACCTTCCAGACATAAATGAAAGTTCCACAAAACTGTTGCTCCCACAGGGATTTTATTTAGGTATTTGACATATTATCAAGAAAGATTTGATATAGCTAGTGTTAAACTAAAAACTCCGACTGGAGCCTAATTTACTGTAAATGCTGAAGTATCAATATTTCTTTATAGCTGATCACTCGTTCCTTATGTTATTCAGGCACCCTCAGAAATGGTAAAGGCATATGATTTGGGGTGCTTCTGTCTCAGGTATGTTCTGATAACTGTTGTAACTTGATAAACTTTTGGAAGCTTACAGTTAAAGTAAAATCCAAAGTGTTCCTTTAACTTAGCCAGAAGTCAAGAAATTCTGTTTCCCACACAAACATACTATTACACTTCTAAGGTTTTGCTTGGTCTTTCACCCCACCCTGACCCCACGCCACTGAGGTAGTGGAGAGAGGCTGGATCATCTTCTCCAAAAGGTTCATCATCCTCTCTTGCAGCTGCAAGCACTGGACCTGGAGGAGGTTCTGCTGGTGCATGGCTCTGCGGACCTCCCTGCACGTCTCCTCTATTGCCCGGCTTGACCTCTTTTGTTGCTGCAACATGGCATGCATAATCTGCAGTTTCTTTCTTTTTAGGAACAGACGCCTGTTGGTTTGCTTTTTCCTGGCTGAGATGGGATGGGAGCTGGAGAACAGAGATGGAAGCTTTTTAGAGCAAACACATAACTATAATGAAATATCTTAATGTTAAAAATGATCTATATAAAGAAAAAAATGTAAATAAAAAACACATTTTCTTCTCATAATTACACAATATTATTATTTGATATATTAACAGCATATAATGACTCAACAAAAAATCTTAAAAGAAATTAATTGGGTTGATTTCTTCCAGAACAAAGCAGTCTGTCAATGCAATTAAAAGATTCCCGTCGTACACTTTCATGCAACCTGAGTTGCTTCTTGTTCCTGTTACCTGGAGCCGTGTGTGTGCTCACTGTCAGAGCTCAACGAGTCCAGCTCTTCTTTGATCTCCATCTCATCTGAGGAGCCAGTATACTCTGGGAGGAACCCCATCACACCATCCTCTGGCTGGGACAAGAGGTTGTCTGTGGACTGGGAGGAAGTGGAGGGACCTGCAGTGGTGGCCTGAAACTCCAGTGAGTTCCCCCTGCCATTCTCCAATGGTTTGGAGAGGATCTTTTCGATGGGCTTGTAGTAAGGCCAATCCGGCGTCTCACCAGCTTCACCAGCTGTGGCTTTCAGTCTCCTGTTAGAGCAAAAAGTAATCTACAGTGATGCAACAGCTGGAATTCAGAATCACAAATTTACATGTGGGGTAATTACCTGTACTGAAAAGACATGTTGGTGATTTTCATTTTGATCTCCTCTTTAAAACGCTGCTCTCCAGTCAGCTGGAAAAACCTCTGGGACATCTTCTCATAAACCTTGGCGTTCCTCTTGCTCGTTTTCAGTTCGTTGTGGTATTCCTCCCACACGTACAAGAGGGCTTTCATTTCGCCATCAGTCCAGTTCGGGGCCCGCCTGTGTTTCTCACTGTGGCCTGGCATCAGGTAGCTGAAACTGTCCTCTGTTGCCATTTTTGAAATGGCTCTCTCAGTCTGTGCTGGCTGGGTTTGCAGAGATAGGATCTTCAGAGGTTGAATTTGAAAGTCTTTTTACTGTGCTAAGAGCTGAGTTGAGTCTGCAGTGAAGTGGGGATACATGCAAGAAAGAAAACACACCACCGTTCTGCCTGTGCCCTTCCCCCTAGCCTAGCTGAAAGAGGACTCAAAATGGGGCCTAAGGCAGGAGAGCAATCCGGTTAAAAGCTTTTAATGCCGCATGATGTCACCGTGACATCAAGTTGCCTTGGCAACGGGGAGAAAGGCCCTATATCCTCCCTCCCCTCTTTTCTTACCACTCCCATCCGCTCTCTTTTTCCTTCCATTCTGCTCCACTGGCAGCACAAAAAGCTTTTAGCTGAAAGGCAGCACTGTGAGCACATAAGATTGCTGACAGTTTTGAAATATGAGCCTCAGAGGAGGAGGGAGGGAAAAAGGAGAGCTCAGGATATGTGTTTCCCTGGCAACAAGGCAATGGATTTGGTAGTCAGCCAACATACTGCTCTATTTAAAAGCTTTTAATAATAGACAAGTCAATTTGAGAGGGTGGAAAGGGAAGATTTTCTTAATCTGAAGTCATGCAAATGAGGAGCAAACAGTTCCAGTCTGCAGTTTAGACCTAAAAGCAAAGGAAGGCATTCCTGTGAAACAGTGTGAAGCTCTGTTGGTGGATTTTACATGAGGGGACATCTGATGAAATGGTAACATGCACCGAGGAATTGTGGGCAATCCTGCAGAGAAATACAACATGCTGTCCTGTGTAATCAGCTTTCTTTGCATGACCATGGGTGGTAAACAATCGACCCCTGCAGAGGGGGTTTCTCTGGCCAGTTAAAGACCCCTCCCCCTCTTTAAATCTCTGCACGGGGGGGGCACCCCTCACCAAAGCAGCTTAATCTACTATTTTATGTTCATTTCTTCTCTCCTATTTGGTGCTCCTTTCCTACCCCCTCTTCCCCCTTTCTACTCTCATATTTCTTTCAAGAACATTCCTGCACCAAAACCACACCATCTTTTAGTGAAACACATTTTTTTCTGCAGCATTTTGCCCCCTGTTGTGTCTACCCATATGCTAGTTATTGTACCTGAAAAGAGCAGAAGATACAAGTCGTCTGTTATCACTTCATCTACATTAGTGCTGCTAGTTGCTGTCAGTCCAGCTTAACTCAGTTGTAGCCTGATTAGATCATTAACCCATCTGCGTTTTTACTAACCTCACAGGCGGCTGGTGCATTGTCATAGCACGTGTTGGCAGCTTTGTTCAATATATCACATCTGTCACATTAGATAAGGTTCTGTCACTACAGAAATGGAAAAGGAAATAAAGTCAGTGTGAAAGGTTTTGTCTATGAAGCGATGCATTTAATCTTTTGGGCATCTCCTGACAGGCTTTCAGCTAATAAAATTACATTTTGGCAGGGTTACCATGATGTTTCTGTTACTAAATGCTTAGGACTTTGGTCTCTTTAGCTTCATGAAACCCTCTTTCAGCATGAAATTGTTTATAATTGTGTTTAGATAACTTTGTAAATGTTTCATTCATTACAGTGGAAGTAATCCTGTCTGCTAATCTAGTAGACAGACTAATCTACAGATAAACTGCTCCTGTTGAGAGGCAGAAGTCAGAATTGTGAGTGATATATATAATCTAGCCACTTGCTCACAACAACAACAATATAACAAGACATATACAGAACTATTTTCCAGAAATATCTTATAGATTTTTATAGAAATAATGATACCAAAACCTACCAATACTGAATTTACACAGATGATCTCAGAATATCAAACTAATGTAGGACTAAGAGCATTAATCAGCTTATTTTCTAAGGGTTAGAGAGTAAATTAAACAACTTAAAATACCCATACTCCTTAGCTGCAAATTCCACTCTCAGCAAAAACAAATGTGACAGAGCTGCTTAGATTTGATAAGTCTTTTTGTCTGTGTTGGATCAATTGTGTGCAGCGAGTACACAATTTAGTTGGTTTAGATACACAGGAAGTAGACTGTAAGGTATAATTACAGCATGGCAAAAGTAAAAAATAACCCAGTACAACACAGTAGCCTAAAGACAGACTTGTGCACTGGAAGTGGTTTCTGCAGTTTTTTGTGTGGACTTGTTTAAACGCCAGATTTCAGGAGCCTAAAAAAACAGAATGTTTTATGGTCTTAAAGGTAGTGGAATTCTTTCTCTCTGGTGTTCAACATAGTTTGAGTCAAGTCAACTGGACTGGGTTTAGTTTCTTGATGGTATTGCACTCTTATCCTGAAGAGCTTCTTCAGCTCTGATGGAGATAGTGGGAGATCTCACTTTAACAGCCTGTGAAACCACTGATGTTGTAGAGTCTACATTTTCTGAGAGTTGTGACATACTTGAGGTCTCTTTAGAGTGACCATTGTTTAAGTAAGTATGAGTTATTTTTAATCGTTGGGATAACTGAAAGGGTGCTATTGTAGGTGAGAAAAAGTTGTCTCAGTCCTCTTTCTTTTCTACTTGTGGCCTCTCTGGTGTTTTAAACTTAAACAGTGTAACTGTGGTCACATCACATCTATCTGCAACAATGCAATGTAATGGCATTACTTTTAGCCTGCTTAACGGTTTATATTTATATTTTCGGGAACATGGCTAGCATCGCTTTGATTTAGTTAAGAATTGAACTGAATCTGTGGATTTGTGATAAGTGAGCATTTGCATGTGTGGGGATTTGTCTTTGCTTTTAAGGCTTATTCTCTCAACCAAACAAACTCACCTCAGCATCTGAACTACTCTGCTTTGTTTTTTTAAATGAACTGTTTATAGATGAATTGATCTCCTGTGTTATTCAGTGAAAACTATTATGATCATGCTTCTAAATCTTTTATATTTCTTCTACATTTATACTCATTTTGTCCATGAATTTATTGTGCATGTTTTTATTGTGTAGCCGTTTTACAGGAGCTGCTGGCTTTCTATGCCAAAACACTCCTGGAAAAGAGTTTTCTCAGTCTTAAGATTCTCATTTGTTTCATTGAAATAAACCCAGGTCTTTTATGTTTTTTTTCTGTTCTACAACTTTTAGTGTGGTGTTAACAATTGCTTATTCAGATTCAGATTCAGATTTTGCTAAATTGATTTTTGACTATCTTTATTTTAAAGTGTGAGAAGACAGAAATCTTACTTTAAATGTAATAACAAGCCACATCTGTGGACCTGAGCACAATCATCACTGTATAAAATGAGACAAAACCAGATCAGGACCCAGTTTTCTCTTTGAACCTTAGAAAAAAACATTTAATGCAAATTTGTGCACATAAAACACAAACATACACATTGCATACATAAAGTACATAAAGTGTAAATGCTGTTAATGTTAGCCTACACTAGCATGTCCACACATACTGTTGTGTATCGCCTCCAACAAACCTCATAATAAACCAGTCCACAGTGGACTAAATGCAATCTGACTGGACCACTTTGGTCACAGCTGGATCCAGTAATCTAGTACAGCAGTCTTTTGCTCCTGTTCATGGTTAAAACATGACTAAACAAAAGATAACCACATTCTGTTGTGTAATTAGAGGCTGGTGTGTCCTACACAAAAATACAGTAGATACAAGCTGTTTCTTTCTGATACTAAGCAGAAAGCGCTGTGCAAATCTGCGCTCAGGCAGGGGGTCCAATCCTAGCTTTTTGGGGAATTTACTCCTCCTGGATAGGGCGGTTGTAATCCATAGTAGTTTTTTTCTCCATCAGTCTTTAACGTTTCATACAAGAGGAGATAGAAAGCTTTCTATATGCCCCAATGCTCTGAGGGTCAAACGATTAAGGAATGTCAGTTTGTGAGCTTATCAAATACAAAATACTGATAATGTTTGCGTCTAAAAAAAGGGGCTGGCATTTAAAGTGACAAACTTTTATACAGCAGCAGCTTATCTAAACTGGCTGTTTCAGTCAGTGAGCCACACCCCAAAACAATGCAATGAAATGCAAAATGTAAAACAAAATTTGAAGTTAAAAATATAAAATGATGAATCAATGGAAGCTATCATATACCAGGTATTCATAACATACAAGAATACAATTTAAAGATAAAACCTATAAAGGAATGTAGTTCTGGAAAAATACCACTAGAGGGCAGCAAATATCCATGCTTGGGTATCTGGTTAAACACTTCAAAGATTAATCTGCAGTGAAAAGATGCTTCTGCTTGTGGACTAACACTTAAAAAATATAAATAAATAAAAAAAAAGCACCTTCTCTTCATTCTTAACTTCCCCTCAATCCCACATAGCAGCAGCAGTGGTAAACACATCATAATCCCTGGAAAAAAATCACTTAGTTACATTCTTGATATGAAGTCTCACAGTATAAATGAAAGATGTTTTTTAATATTTTTTTTAAAACTAATACTGACTCGCACGAGCACGGTGGCCTCAAACGTCGCACCTCAACCTCGACGCTGTCACTGCATTAAGACGGACAAAACTGACTCATGCAGCCATAAGAAGCTGAAACTATTTCTGCAAAGTTTCTCTGAACAGTTTTTCTTGATAGTCACATTGGGTCTGTTCACTTTGTCAGAAAAAAAACTGTATTTTGTGTGCCTGCAGACGGCAGCTCGGTTTCTTGTGTCTTCTGTGCCTTAAATGTCTCTGCTCAGTCTCTGGGTAGACACTCCTCTTCTGTGATGCCCTGAGCCCTCAGCTCCTCCAGAACATTATCCAAATGGCCGGGGTCTGGGTAGCCGTGGCCCGTGAGGTTGGAGCCAAACTCAGTCTTGTGGTGCACCTCGTTCCAGATCACTGTGTCAGACTCACCGGTGGTGCTGGACGTACCAACAGAGAAGATGAGCCTGCGGTCCCATGCTACCAGAAGAAGCCTTAGAACCTGAGAGAAGAGATTAAGGATTAGACAATACGACTGGTAATCATCATAATACTTATGGAATTCAAAGAGGGAGATGCGTGTTTACCTTGCGCCCCTTTTCACTGTCAGGGAGGTAGCAGTGTCTGGGGAACCCACGTGCAGTGAAGGGTTTGCCTGGATTTGGGTGCTCAGGTCCCTAAAAAGCAGGAGCAAAATTGATCAAATCATCCCCAAACAAACAAACAAACAAAAAAAAGGAGACGTTGACACCTCTTGTAATGAAAATCTTACTGCTAGTGTCTCTGAAACACTGAGGTCCTGACTCTACCTGTATGCCAGGAGGGATGTTGTATATGATCCGGATAGTTTTGCAGTCAGGATGTCCAGGCAGTGAGTGAGGGATGACGTGGTACTCCATCTTGCCGGGAGGCTGATTGCCTGTCTTGACCCCATAGATGGTCTTGCAGGTGGGGCACTGGAGGCTGCCGTCCTTGTTGCCATTGTTGTACATAGCAACAAGGCATTGGAGGTGGTACTGATGACCGCATTGCGCTAGGCGGCCCACTGACTCAGCTCGGGAAATGCCACCTACGCCAGGACCTTTGTAACCTGACGGTCCCGCCAGGGCCTCCATGCAGATAGTGCAGTCCTGACATGGGAAAACCAGTACAAATTTTATTTTCAGACCAATAATTTTTTTCTTACAGGCTTTGGAGCACATCTCACAGAGTTCCACCAGCTATCACATTTAGCACCTTATGTGTCAATAAAGCATCTTAAAAAACGTCATCTGCTAATGAGATGTGATTATCCTAACAGCAAAATGAACATACTAAGGAGAAAATTAACAATTAAAATAGTTTAAAAAGTTACTTTACAAGTAGGCAAACTCACCTCCTCTGGAGGATTACGGACTTTCTGAAGGTATCGCTTCACCACCTCCTCAGGTGTTTTACCTATGAGATGATAACTCAAAGTTTAATAATCTTTTCATTAGCCACAAATGTATGACCACAAATGTATGACTATAAATGTCTGGCAGAGAGGGCGCCATCTTCTTCAAACCCACCTTTCCGGGCCTGTTTCTTTGTGGTCTTGCGACAGCAGTGGCCCAGGCCTGGCACAGGTTTGATGTCGCTCTTGCTGACAGGTGGAGGATGAAGCACCAGCTTGGGAGGGCGGGTCAGGCAGACCGGAAGTCCTGCTGCACTCATCAGGATCCCTGTAATACCTAAGAGTAGCCAGCAGAGGGGGAATATAATACACTACATTACTCTCTGTTTACTTATCAAGCTCTTTACCCAGTGAATTATCTCTTATCCCTCCTGGTTGATTTAGGGGGATACCAGTTAGACGTGCAGCTAAGCATCAACAGTTTTGGGCAACAAGAAGAACTCAAGATGTCTCATCAAAGTCTAACTCATAACAGTCTAGTAATTTCTGATTCATTTAAGAAGACAAATAAAAGGTAAGACTTTGCGGGATATTTTTACCTGCCAGAGCAGGATGCACAGGGCTGGATCCATTCAAGTTCTTCACCGGAACAGTCGGCACTCTGAAACACAAGAAAACAAAGAGCTTAATCAACACCTATCTGACACACTAAGAGAAGTCACCTGACTGGGTCACCGTCCCAGACAGGAAACATGAAAATCTGTTGAGTCAGCTGTAAGCAGATGGAGTTACATACAGCTGGCCACAACATATGCTCATTCCCAGTTCAATACATGTCACCGGGTTAAGAGGCTTTTGCAGAGTCACGCGGAGTCACACAGGGATGTTGCTCATCAGAAGCTTAACATGCTGCCCTATAATTGCCAGATATACGGATCACAGGTATGTGAGGTTTAAGGTCAGGACTTCATGGCTGAAACAGACGCTTATCTGTACCACAATGTTAACGTTATCAACAATCACACAATATGAACATCCTCTTTTTTTTATAAGACAAACTACAGCACCATCAACCCATTTCCAGACAAAAGCTCTGATGAGGCTCAGATTCATCTATGGTCGATTTAACTCCTTAAATGTGACAAGCAAACACAATTAACACACTGTATTTTTCACCACTGCTGTAAAGCATTTCTGCTTATGAAGAGGTGAGAAAATTCACACAAACTTCCAAACATGAAACTTATAAGAACAGACTGCAATGAGCACAAGTACAGCTGTTCTGTCAGAGGTGGTGTACTTACGGTCTGCCACTTTTGATCACAGTCATCGTTGTTGCTTGAAAGCACCAAAGACTGAAGAGATGATTCAAGGTATTCCAGCAAGAAACTCCACTCGTCACAGTATTTGTTTTTCTGGCACTGTAAGTGTAAACCGCCTCTGTCTCTGCTTGCCTCTTGCTCTCCGTGTGAGCTTCTGTCACGTCTCTTTCCTGCTTTTATAGGACTAAGCCACCTGCTCCCATCTGTTGATTGAACTCTGCTTGTAGGCCAGTGATTTGTTACAGGAGGGATTACCTGTCGGTTACTGTGTAATTCTGCCAGGCGGTCATAAGGCTGACAGGCATAAGCATGTACAGCAATGTACAACACCAGACAGAAACGTGACTGGTATTGAAGGTAATCTAGTCCACATAAATAATTTAGAATCCATTGATCAGTCACAACATTAAAAACACCCTCTTAACAGTGTGTGAGTCTGCAGCACAGACAAGACTTCCAGGATGTGTGCCTTGGGTCCTGTGGGTTGCAAGATGAGGCCTGGGACCCTGTCAGGTTCCTCAGGTTGCTCCTGGGCAGTTTTAGAAGTGTGGAAATGTGCATCGCTTTATCTCATTTCCCAATTTGCACACATTCTTTTCATCTACATAAGACCTGTATTTTATATCTTAGCCCGTCTCACCAGAAATACGAGCAGGGGAGGCAAGTTGACAGGCATTTAACAAAAAGAGACATCCTTGCTTCAGAGCCATGTTGTTGAGCCAACATCATCTAAATATAGCATGTGACAGGAGTGCATAAGCTACAAATTTTTGTTGCCATTTAAGAACTGAATTCTTTCTAATAGATTAATATTTAATCTGTTTCAGACAAAGTAAATATTTCATATTATTTAGCTCTTCCAACGTGCCTCCTCTCTCCTCTAACAGCTTTTGCTATTTGGGTTCCAAGAAGGAAGATGGAGGAAGTTTTTTTTTTTTTTTTTTTTTTGGAAAGTTTCTGCCTGTAAGAAGTATTCCTGAAAACAAAGGTTTTTAAGGACACTGATCTTATTGTAGATTGATTATCAGAGGTACTGACATGGTTTGAAAGTTGTGACTGATTAATAGCTATGTTCATTTTTGTCTAATTAAGGTTTACTATTTACTTCCAATTTATTCCAACTTACTTTTACTTTAACAATAATTTACTGCTTCATACCTCACTTTTAATCTCTGCTTTGTTTTTCTCTCTGTTAATGTTGCCACCTATAATGATAAATTTAGATTATTTTAGAAGCCTACGCTTTGAAGATGACATAAATAGCAGGTTTTTTTTTTTACTGTCTCAGGCCAATGAAAAATTAAGGACTAGACTTTTTTGTAAGGTTGTCATATTTTTCATGACACAGCATAATAGCACAACAGTTTTCCATGTAAATAAATTATGTAACAAGGACATGGAAAATCTTGCTGTGCTGTTCAGTTCCTGAACTGGTCAATCTGATTACGCTGTACTGTGTCACTATATTTGTTTACCAGCAAAGTGTCCCAGCAGAGGCATTAACTCCCTGTCTGTGCCTTCTTTAGGTGAATCATAAAAATCTCAGAACACACTGCTGACCAGCTGAAGCCATTACAGGATGGAGTTGACTGACATTTGGTCAAAAGATTTAAATAGATGGGAGAGGAGCAGAGAAAGGGAGGGAAACCACAGGAGTAGAGGAGTGTCACACAGTCACGTTTCTGTGATCCCAAGCTAATCTGGTAGCATTAGAGCAGCCTCCATCTGCAGTGCTGAATGATGGCGATGCATAAGCTGCCACATATGGTGACAGTTGTTCACTTTACAGATACCAGCTCACACCTTGAATCAAACTGATGAACAACATAAGCGTTGGAAGCAGAGATCAAACTTTTAATGTGGCACAAATGATGAAGTTGATGCTTTATGAGGAACACTAGAGCCAGTGCACCAAGAAGGGAAAGGTGCACGCAACATGTGGACTCTCTAAGGGGCAGCTTTCGTCACTGTGATTATCTGTAACGTGGAAGACCCCTCAGACTTTAACATTTCACTTAAAGACCATATGCCTCATTTCACTGCAGCCACACTCTCAAAGACAGCAAATGTTTATAAACTCACCCGCCTGCAAAAGCTCACTCTTTAAAAAAACAGAAAGGTTGTGACATTTATCACTCAAATAACTTTTACCAAGGTTTGAGATTTTAATTAGCATGTAAGGACTATGACATGCACATTTTTTATAGGAAAGGCCAAGTGGTGCAGACTTTCAAACCTTTCTAATTACTGAAACCCAATACTAAGCAGCCATGGTCTACTTTAATCTGCTGCCTAGTTCTCTGATAGAAAGATAGCACATCCATCCATCCATCCATCCATCTTTCAAGCTGTTAAGCACAGGGATGAAATGACCATGCTTTGGGCTTTTTTGTGCTATCTGTGTTACTGGGAACATTTCACTGGCAGAGGGAGGATGGATGACTTAAATACCAGCAAATTCTGTGAAAAAAAAAAACAAAAACAAACATGGATTGGAAGTTGTCCCTGTGGACATTATGGATATTATTTTATCAAGAATAGACGTAGTTTTTTCTTGTACATTATCCTTCTTTATGTAACCAAATAAAATAATCAGTGCAGCTTTAGCTTTTATTGAGCTGCTCTACAAAGGGGTATTAAAACATTAAGAGTTTCTGAATGTTAAGGAATATTATTGCTTTTAAGATGACATCATGCAAGAAAAAAACAGCCATTTTACTTGGGGTTTAAGAACAACTCATATAAGAAGCAATTCAGATATATGGAGAATTTCTATATCCCACACACAAGAAATATGAAGTCTCCTCATCGTTATCATCACAGAACTTCAACTTCACATCATTCTGCGTTAACTGAACTGCTCAACTGGAAAGGGAAAACTCGTCCGCTCTTGCTTTTTTCTTTGACTTTAACAGCAAATGCCCATCAGTGGTTATATAGATTATAATTTCCCTTTGAAGGAGTATTTTTTCATTTTTCTAACAATGCTCTTCCAGTATTTTGTTTAATGTTTCATACCTAGGATAGGAAATGTGACTCCTATTTGGATTAGTAATTAGTAATTTCTCAATAAATGCACCATCAAATTCTCTGCCATGATTAAAACAAACATGTGTTAACCTTGTCTAAATGTAGTCCATTTATAAGCAACAGTTAATATTAGCTTTTAAAAGTGCAGACCAGGGTTTAAAGAGCAGATATAAGACAGAGTACTTGTTATGGGATTTTTGACTCATGTATTAACCAGCCAGCTGACTTTACATTCTGTCGTGCAGTGTTTTAACAACCCAGGCTAGTTCAACACATGATTCTCTGTGGCCAAACTCCTAGACAAGAGAAATGTAAATATTTGGGAACATAATTATTTTGTGTGGACAAGTGTAGGGGCTCATTTATACTTGTGTTAAATATGCATGTACATATGGACAGAGCCTTCTGTCTCTTCTCTGCATTCATTTCATGTGTAATTTCAGTCTGTTTACAAAGAGCTTGCAGACACAGAGTCAAACAAAGCAAACTAAGTAGTACCACCAGAAATCATGGGGGTAGAAGAAGAAACTGTGAATCTTTATTGTCATTGCGCAATCATGCTGCACAGGATGGTACAACGAAATTGGAATATATATTAAAAAACTGAATTAGAAAATCAATACAATATGCACAAATAAATAAATAACTAAATTCAGTTAAAATCCAGCTCAGCAGGTCAGGTTTGGCCAAATGTTGCACTGACAATAGGTACTGCCCTGTTGTAAAAGCCATCGATAACTCCGCTAGGCTGTGCCCTAAATAAGCTCCCAGGGCAGCAGCTTAAACACCTGGTATTCTGGGTGTGTGCAGTTTCTCAGGATACAGCTGTACACCCTCCTGAGACAGCGGGCGCTGTACAGATCCTCTAGGGAGGGGAGAGGGTGACCAATGATTTTTTGGGCGGTGTTGATGGCCCTTTGTAGTTTCCTCTTGTGTGCTTTGGTGCAGCTTGAGAACCACACAGCATCTTTAACGGTGGCGTTATTTGGGTTGTTGCTGACAGTCATACGTATACAGAGTATACAGACCAGGGCTCAGCACATAACCCTGTGGAGATGCAGTGTTCAAACTCAGGGTTGTGGAAAGATGGGGAACCACCCTGACTCTCTTTATGTGGTTAGAAAGTCTCTCATCCAGCAGTAGTTGGTGAAAGAAAGATCAATGTCCAGTAGGGTCTGTGTACTGTCAGGAGGTATAGTGTTGTAGGCAGAGCTAAAGTCAACAAGCCTCACATATCCCCCCTGCTGTTTGAAATGGGAGACAGTGGTGTGGAGCACTACGATATGTCCTCTGTTCAAATCTGCTTCACTTTCTTCTTTTATCCTTATCTACTTGTGCTATAAATCCTCCATGACATTTCCCAAGGTTTACATTTGTTTTTTTTTTCTTTTTTCTTTTCCTCTGTCAATCTGTTTGCTCATCGAATGGGTGGGGGCCAGGACACGATGTGGCGTCGGACCACAATAATAGTGTCAATGTAATAATAATAATAATAATAATGCATTTTATTTCTTGGCGCCTTTCAAACACCCAAGGTCACCGTACACAAAAATAAAAAATAAATAAAAAGACAATAAAAACATAAATTACATAAGAGTTAAAAGAGATAACGGACATTGATATAAAAATTACACAAAACAGTCAGTATACATGGGTTATAGGGAGTATGCCAGTTTAAACAGGTGGGTTTTGAGTGCAGATGTGAATGATGGAAGGGAGTTGATGTTCCTGATCTCGGATGGAAGTGAGTTCCAGAGCTTGCATGGGGAGTATATGGGCAGTGACACTTGACAACATCTGACATGGACGTATCTATTTACAAACATAAAGGGAACACTATGATGAGCCCTAAGATTGGCTAGTCTTAGGGCTAATGTAAGCTCTCTGGCTATTTACTGTATGTTCTGTCACATGATAAGAGGTTTAAGGGTTATTGAATACAGCTGATTTCAAAAGAGGCAGACCCTGAGGAGGAAAGCAGTGGAATAGAAACAAGTGGTCATTTTCTCTATTTACGGGTGTAAATTCAAAGTGGAAAAGTGAGCTGTTGTACTGTCATTCTTTACTATTTTGACCAAAACATGTTACACATATTTAATTAGGAAACACCAACTTGTAATAAACAGAGATATGTGTCCTCTAAAGGTCCACCGTTGTCTGATGAAATAAACTATTGTAATACAACAAAGGAAGGATTTTTTTCAAACTGTTACTTGAAAAAATAGAGAGATTAATTAGCAACACATACGTTGGATCTAAAGACTAAAACTCTGGGTTCACCTCCTTCAGAGGATTTTCCCTTATGTGCATTAGTGCTTATGAGGTGCCATGAATGAATTTGGAGATAAAGCAGCGAGCACAGATTCCCAAGCTGATGGGATCAGAGACACACTTGATCTGTGACGTTGGAGGTTTTACTGCAGCAGCAGGTTCAACCATCTGCTGAAGAACAGGAGCACTCTCACCTGGCATGTTCAAAGAAGCGGCCTGTTACTCAGCTAACCTGATACAAAATAAAGAGATTACCGAGGCAGAAATATTAAGCCTGCAGTTTTTTGGATTTAACCAAGGCTTAGTAGTTGTAAAACTGATGTGTTATAGAGGCTGTTTTGAGTAATTCAAGGATTTAAAAAGTTGGGCTACTGTGCCAGGGCACTATGAGATTTGGTCATAGGGAAGTTCTCTTCAGCTTGTGCTGATATTTGATCAGCTAGCTTTATGCAGACCTGCTAAAGGATGACACAGTTCTGAATAATGAGACAAGACAGTTCTTGTGCACATTTCTCCCGCATTATATTTCAGGCAACAGCATAACACACGAAAATCAACAATTCAGTGAGATTTGATAGCATGCAGAGCCTAAAATCTGGAACAACTTTACAACAGAAACAGAAATAGCTGCAAAATACAGGATAAAAATGTTCTTATTTAAAAAGAACCTCCTTAAAATACTGACCAAAGACATTTGACCAGCCAGTGCCCTCTGGCTATAACCCCTGGACATAGCAGCTTCTTTCATTAACCACCTGAAAAACACAATCTTACAAACACCATTGATTTTCAGTCAAATCTACTCTTTTTTTTTTAATTGAAGTGAATAAAGCAGAAAAAAAATCTGTTTATATTAATGTTGTTATGCTCCTCAGCACTGTTACACTGTTCTGCTAGCTAGCATCCTCCATTCTTGCAGAAAACAATGTACAACTGAAGCATCTTCTTCTGGTCTGTCACACAAGAACACTGGAGATGTTCAGGAGAACGTGTGGACAAATTGGTCCAGGCATTTTCTGCAGCTGCAACTCACAAAAAATACTTCACAGCTTTTCATTTTGTGGACGCTCTCTTTTAGAATGTGAAATGTGAGGAAGAGGATACAGTAGAAGCAGGACATGATGCAAAAAGTAAACAGTGGAAAACTGCTGTTTACAGCACAACATAATGGAGGATAAGGTTGCATACTACAAGATGACAAGAGCAAGATGACAACAACTCTTGCCAGCAAGTAAAATCTGATATGAATAGGACCAGCATACATTAAATCAAGCTAAATTTTCTCTATCTATTCTCACCAGACTGCTACAAAAAAAAGCCTCAGTTCACCTGATGTGTTTCACATGCCTTCAAGACATTAAATCTGGAACCTCTCTCCAGTACTTGGGACTGTCTCCATCACTACACAGAGTAGATTCAGCAGGAATTATGGTTTGTTTCTACAAAGCGATAACTCAGTAAACTCGATTTGTGAAATGAACCAACACAGTTGCCATGGTTACCACCCCAAATGCTTACAGTGACATTTTGTCAAAGTATTATCTGGCTTTCCTGATTTCTTGAGGCACTAAATGCCACACTGTATGACTGTAAACCATATTCAAACTATCTGTATGTAGTAGTATGATAATCTTTTTGTTGAATTAGATGTGATTATCCTGCATCATGTAGGAACATCAGGGAGGTGTCACACCGTTTCAAACTTAAAATCTTTTCCTTTCTTTTTTCTTTGATCACACAAGACAACAGTTGTGTGTATTTGTCACCTATTCCGAACATTTGCATGACAAATGTGAGAAAAACACTTTTGAGAGCTCAGCTTTGCTCAGTATGAATGCTCGTTATTGTTTTTCCATGGAAATAAACAAGCCTGGTGAACTTTGCCACAAAAATTAAAGGCTCAGGAATGCTAATGAGCACTAATGTAAAATTTGTATTTAGAGGGTTCCAAAAAAAGGGAATTTCCTGCAATCTACTGTGATGCAGATTCTGCTGTTTAGCTGAGCTCATTCAGCTTTTGTGCACGGTAAACTAATATAGAATGTGATTTAATGTATAAGGCAAGAGAAACTACATAAACACTTTAGGAATAGTGTTTCTAATTAGAACATGAGTTTATGTTATTATAATTTACAAGCTGCTGCAAAAGTTTGTATATATTACCTGGGACATTTGGGGAGCAATTCCAAGTGATAACTAACTAGGAAGAGAAAATCATTGGTAAGATGTTGAATGACTGAGAAGTACAAATGGTGAGGGGTTCACTACTTGTGGAAATAATGTGGACAAAGGCTCAATAGATCAATGACAAAGTTTCTGGATAATGTGGAGATTAAATATTCTATAATACACAATGTCCACAAAAAGGTTCATATCTCTACACAGAAGATGAGCCAGAGCTCCATCTCTGGCTAAATTTTTATGCACATTGCTCCATACCCTTTTAAATAATAAAGTTAAGGGTTCATTCACACCAGGATGGTCCGGGGGACTCGATTTGCTTTCACACTGAACTGTACTCAAGTGGATCAAAACGCCTGGACAACATCCTGCAGTTACAACATCTGCTGGCTATGGGAGATATCCCCTGAAATGACCGCTGACCAACAAGGCTCATCAACTGGCCAGGACCACAAAAGGCTCACTCACATGCATTCACATTTCTCCAAATGAAGTGTACTATCCATGGGGGACCAGGGTTCGTTTAAAGCGGACGAAATAGCACCAATGTGGATGCACTATAAGAAACAGATAAGCAAACCAAATAAAACATAGAACCTCTTTGGTGGAGGCATTTAGGTAGGATTGGTGCAGTGTTATTCTACTCACCCAGACGCGATGAGTGCTCGTGACTGGGCCATGGCAATACGCTGCAGTGCAGGACGGCTCAGGCCTGCCAAGCTAGACCGGGGTGGCAAAGGGGCCGCGCAGGCAGCTGCACCAGATGAAGACACTGGACCCAGAACACGAGCAGAAGGCGATGGTGTACACGTGGAGGCAGCTGTGGAGATCAGAGGTGGGGCTGGGGTGGTCGCTGATGGGGCACAACAGGAAATGGAGAGAGAGGAGGAAGTGGAGGGGTGAGGGGGGGAGGTTGCAGCGGATGAGGGAGCTGTGGAGGGTGGAGGAGGGGGCGGAGGAGGTGGGAGAGGAGGAGGTGGGGGACGTGAGGAAGAGATGGAGAGAGCGGCAGTGGCTGAACCAAGAAGGGAAAGTGAGTGGGTGAAGCCTCCTCCAAAACTGAGGCTGGTGTTCCCAAGCCCACCTGGACCAACAATACCCATGCCTCCTGCGCCTCCCACACCAGCTACACTGAATCCACCAGTAGCCCCAATTATAGATGTTCGATGAGGGGAGAGGGATCTTGACAGAGAAGGAGGCCGTGGGAGGGTTAGTGAGTAGGAACCTCCTGGAACAGGGTAACTGCTTAGTTTGGGACTGGGTGGCTTGGTCTGTGGTGGTCTTCGACCCAAAGTGTGAGCACTCGCCATGGTGCCTGCTTTGATGCTTAGCGCCAACATGCACTGCTGACACGCACAGGGCTGTCCCAAAGAGGTGATGGCGGAAGCAGGTAGCGCCCCACTGGGGTATGCGCTTCCATTTCCAGTCCCACTGTTGCTCATCCTGAGCCCCATGCCTACACCTGACACATCAACACCTAGAAGTCCTCCATGTCCAGGTATGGATGCGGGGCCCCAGGCGTGGTGGGATTTGGGTAAAGGCCCGGACACCAGTGGGTAAGCCAAGTCAGAGCGTCGCTGTATACGTCTGCAACGCTGGGTCTGCCCGTTGATTTGGGTCATGTTTTCAAAGTCAATGAGGTAGCAAAAACCCAGCGGCGCCAGGTCCAGCCAGGGCTGCTGACGATCCCGAGCTGCCTGGATGGCGATGCCCACCTCTGTGTCGTATGCGGTCCAACTGCCAGTGTCGTTCTCCCACTCCCACAACCAGCCCTGGCCCGGCGCTGAAGCTGGATCGTAGAAGCTACGTCGGACAGGTCGAAGGGTACCTGAGACAGGAGTCACAGAACACACAAAACATCCATGCATGTTGGCGAGATTTTAACCCAGTGTTGTGTCTTTGAATTGAACAGTAGCATGCGAGAGCAATGATGCATTAAGATTATAACTTTTTTTTGTTGTTTCAAAGAGAATGCAACCAATATCATGAGCTTGTTTTTTTTTTTTTTTTTTTTTGCTAAGGTTTAACATGATTTTGAATGATGAGAAGTAGGTTCAAGTGGAGTTAAGTGACTGCACTTCTATTTTGCTTTTGAAAAGGAGATATTACCCTCACCAAATTCAATATGTCTGTATCTTCTTGCTAAGAATCTGGGCAAACAGGTTTCCCATGGTAACAGCACAACCAGTCATGAATTCTGATTGGCTGGCAGCCTTGATCTGACCCAAAGCTGACTGTGTTTGCCTACCACGGGTGTCCAAAGAAATTCTACAGAGTTCTCAAACTATTAAGTCTCCACATTTAAAAATCTATTTCTTGGAGAAGACCACATATTTCTTTGAAATAAAAACTTCTGAAAATGTAGAATAAATTTAAGTCTGCATTGTTGCTCCTTTCTTTAATCAGCAACAAGCAGGGTAACTTGAAAAGTATCTACACAGGATGCTCGAAACATAAAAAAGGGAATGTGTACAGACTTGTTTATAAAATCTACTGCAGTCTCACTCCAACAATACCTTCAGAGTCCTTAAATCCCTCCCTCCCCACACCACACTTCCATCTCCAAGTGCTCTGATTTAAGTTGGGGCTCTCTGCCCATTTCCCACTTCAGTGTATTTTGAATTTGGAAAACAAACCACCAAAGGCTTTTGTCAACCAGTACCTTAAAGAGAGAGGGGCCAAATAAGCAATCTTTGTTAAGTTGTGCAAAAGTTCACCTGTGCCAACATTCTCCCCTTAATGATAACTAATGGTAGCATGTGCAAATAAATGCCTCGTGTACCTAATCAACCTTTCAGCTGACAACATTTTAGGCTTAAAAATGTGCTAAACATCCCCGTTTTAAATTTTATAGTTGAGAAACTGCGAAAATGAAGCAGATGTAACCACTGAAGACAACATTTTGGAATTTAAAATAGGCCACAAATAACAATTTATGTAACATTACATAAACCCTACATAAACAAAATGCCACTATGAAGCAAAACGTTGTAATCAATCCATCAATTTAGCATAAAGAATTGATAAGATAAAGGGGCACACATGATTATGATAAAGGCCTCCTTGTAAATCAGGCCTCGCTTTTATGTTACACCCACCGCCTCGTGTTTGTGTCCCTCTCCTCCAAATCTTACCTGTGTCTTGTCGGAATTGGTGCATGGAATGCAAATCAATGATGTAGGGTGAGAGGCGAGAGTCCACCTGGCCGAGGACGACACTACCACAGCGCGGGTCGCTCCGGATGACTGCCTCTATGTGATGACAGACAGCCGGGCTGTATGGCCGCCAGCGTCCGTGCTCGTTCAGCCATTCCCATACCACCACGGCAGATGCTAGTAACATCCTATTCCTACAGAGGCGAAAAACAAAAATAAAACCCAACGATGGAAAGGAATGTACATGACCAAACCGCGGGGGTGGCGGACATTTAAAGACACCCTGCTGCCACTCCGCTTTGCATCCCTCAGTTAAGCGGCGCTGCATCCATCTTGGACAGTTTACAGTCCAGATGTGTCCTCTGTGGATAAAAGTGTATGTTTAGGTATGACAACCCATGCAAACTGTACCTTCCATGTTTGTAGTTGCAGACATGCAGCAATTAGATAGTCCTGTTTTTGCTTGGGAAGGATACAGAGCGTTCCGGGGTGCAAGAAGCCTTGCAGGGTGTTGCATTTTACTCTCTATGCAGATGAGTGACGTCTACAGAAATCATTTCTCAGGCACAGTCAAGTTTGGGTGAGAGGAAAAAAAATGCAACTTGGAAGCTCAAGGTGGCGCGGCATTCTTGAAATAGGTTACTGTGGCAAATTTACTTTGAGCAGATTTGGCAGATTGTACTTTTGGTCCGTTGTTTTTTTTCCTGTAAGCTAGTCAGCGCTGTCTGTAGAGAAGGGAAAAACTCCATTATATCCGGTTAAACGGCTGTTGTGTTGAATAGTTTAAGAGCTTTTTCATCTCATTATAACAGCATCTTTAGTATTAATGTTTCCGGTTAGTCTAACAAAAATTCAGCTTAATTACACTTAGTCTGAAACTTTAACTCTAATTTGGTACTGAGTCCATCAATAATGTTTTACATTTGCTTGCGGCAAAGCTCTCGTGCGTTTAGACCATCCAACCATCAGATTCAGCTCAGCGATGTTATGCCCTATCAGAAAAAGAAATTACTTCTATTCACTTCAGTTAGTGTTTTAATTAAAATGTTTGTTGTCATTATTTTTATTATTTAATGTGTGTCAAAGCCACGTTTTAGACAAAAAAAAAAAAAAAAAAAAGAGTGGAGATGCCGGGGATTGAACCCGGGACCTCATACATGCGAAGCATGCGCTCTACCACTGAGCTACATCCCCATTGGCCAGTAAATGAATGGGATCATTTGAAATATGTCCATACACTGGATCGTTATGGTATTTATATTTGGGTGGGACTTCTAGAGAAGACACTAACAGCCTTATGCTAGTAGAGGTGATTTATTATTTTTGTTTACAGCATACGGAACGCATAACTACCTATAATGTACAATATTCCACCTTTGTCAACGCATATTCTTAACATTATATACAGTTTTTGTCACGTTGTTGGTGTTTCAAGCTTTTATCCCTACCTTTAATGGTGTGACAGGAGATAGAACACACATTTTCTTCATTTTATCAATAGAAACAAAACATAAGTTATCTGACTCTAGGTAAAAAGGCAATTCAATGTACCACTATATTATCTATGTAGCACTGGATCTAATTATATTACCTCTCTTTTCTTTTTCTTCCTTACAACCAGTATTTACTTCATATTTCACATTTCAATTTAGTATGTAACACAAGTAAATAGTATGATAGCAATTCTTTCCCCATTTTTATTTGAATTAGAATAAACATTTCAAGCAATATAAACACAGGTTACAGTCCAATAAAAGATCATACAAATCTTACACAAACATTCAAATGCATATTTATAACAGAAAAAATGTACAAGTTACTTTGTCTCCTGATGTCGCAACACCAAGTGGTATTAAGATCAAATGTGTACCACTGAGAAAGATGAGGTGATGTTGTCACTGCTTGTCAATTTTTATTTTATTTTATTTATTTATTTATTATTATTTTTTTGTTATAGAGAAACTGGATAAAAAACATTTTAACAGCCACTTGGATTTACTTGGAACTGCAGCCTCTGTATTTCTAAAATGCTGTTTAAAACTAAACTACAATACCCAGGTACTGTGGTTCTGGTACCCTGTGTCCAAAGTTTGGATACATCTACCCATTCATTTTTAATGAGTATATATGTGCAAACTTTTAAGTGGAGCTTTAGATTTTCCTTGTTTTTTCATGCATTCTGCTTGTGATATCACAATGCTGTTACATCACCTCCCTTACTATCATCTCCCCCTTCTTCAGACCAGATGGCACTTCCAGAAAACTGTTTCAGATCTATCAACAATCCAGTCCCCCCACTTGCTTTCACTTTACCTTGCTCTTCTTCCACTTTCTCCTGCTTTTCCTCCTTTTTTCCTTCCATGTCATCTTTTACCTCTGGCTCATCTGTTTGCGTTTCCTGCTCCCCTGACTCTGAACTCTCCAAACTTGATTTATCACTTCCTTTACTATTTTCCTTTGTGTTACCACTCTGGTCCATGCTATCCCCCTCTGCTTCCTCTTGTTCATCTTCTCCCTCCATATCACTCCCTTGGCTGCCGCTACCCTCCACCTGTCCCTCCTCATCTTCAATCTCATCCATCTCTTCTTCTTCATCATCACTGTGAGGTCGAATGCCAAGACGAGTCCCAAGAGCTATGGCTATGCCTCTTGCCCGATCCCGGAGTCCTCCTTCTTTGTATACCATGCTGCGAATGGTATATTTGTTTTCTGCTTCCTTGTTCAACTTCTTGTACATGAAAAGCAGGGCTAGAATTAGGCCTGCCAGGAGGACAGAAAGGATCAGGACTGGTTGATCAGAGGGATGCATACCTGAAGTGGTGAGACAGAACAGGTTCAGAGTTAGCGTGGCCATGGACAGTAAAAATAAATTAATTTCAGTGAAGGTGTCATTGTTTCTGTTGGTCTATCTCTTATCAAAAAAATATTTTGGATGATGCAATTATTCACATTCTGATCCATACTGTAAATTTCCCCAAAACAATGGATTTTTATAATCTCAGCATTTCTTTTTTCTTTTTTTTTTTTTTTTTTTTTTAGCACATTACACACCTCTATGATGTTATGTAAAACATATATAAATAATTAACACTTTTCTGTGAGAACGGCTATGTAAAAGGGGTTAACTAAAGACAGGTCTCCCAGCCAGGTGAATGTCTGTGACCCTCAGAAATGTAAAATGGCAACTGAGCTGGATGAAACCAGCAGCTGTTGACTTGTCTTAGCATAAAAACAACTGGCTTGCCAGGTTCTGTGCTGAGCTTTCAAACTTAGGGATAATGAGCCCCTTTAAGCTGTTATTACTTGTTATTTGAAAGCTTTCAAGTACTAAAGGACTACCATATTACTCATAGAATAAGCTCACAAACTGCTTTGTATACATATTCTTGTCAATACATGAATGTTCCATCAGTGTTTTATCTCACAGCTAAAAAGTTGTAGTAATTTCTAATATGTCAGCATATTTTAATGAAGTGCCAATGATCTTCTCTCTTAGTGCTCAACTTGACCTTTCTCCTCTTTGTGCTGAATAGGTGCACATGTAGATATATACAAAAATACGCAAAAGGATACATGTTGATTTGTGTATGCATGCATGTATGTAGGTGCATATCTGTATATATTTGTGGTGTGTATATATATAGGTATGTCTGCACATGTATATATAAATGAGCAAGATGCACTGTGTATGGTCATGGGAAACATTTAATTAACAACTGTTTATCGAGCCCTGGGTGACCCCCCCCCCCCCCCCCCCCCATTTTTCTTTTTTTTTTTTTTGTTCTCTTTGAATGGCTTTGTAATGTTGTTCTTCTGCTCCAAAAAACAAAACAAAACAAACACAAAAATCCAATAAAAATAAAATTTAAAAAAAGACAAAAAAGAAATGCACTGTACCGTTGCTGAAAATTTCTTCCTGCGTACAAAAATCTCAAATGGCTTGATGTCTGAACTGCAATGTCTGTACTTTCAAAGCTGCAGGGAACTTGTCATCAGAATTTCCATTGGTATATTAACATTCAGGATCTAAAAAAAAATTATATGCATGAAGTCAGTGATCATTTAACATTAGTATATAGAGCAATAGTGAATTTATATGTCACCATCTGAACTGAGTAAAATAACTTTTAAAACAATAAATTGAAGTTTCTTATGCAAAACTACAGAATTGTTAAATAATTGTCTGCAGATAAGCATATGCAGGCTCATAATAGTGATATACAGTACATACAAAGGGTGTATGTATTGCCTCGCCGTGTTATTAGCTATCTGCGCTGACTGCAGTGACAGGAAGCTTAGCAGACTGCTCGCAGCATTGTTGGTTTCCTGTCAAATGATATTTTAACAGTTTCAGTCCGCCTTTCATGGCATGAAACATTTTAGGCCATAGCTCATCAGACTTTGATGAGACATTAAATATATTGCAACATCATACTTAATACCAATTACCAACACTAATTCAACATGTAAACAAAGCTAGAATGAACGAGTCTTACCAACAATAGTAGATTAGTAGAATAAATCCATGTGTCAGCACAATTATATAACCATGTGACTATATGACTAACTAAATAAGTAAAATATTTAAAATCTAGTTAAGTGTACAAGGAGAAAACAAAACAAAACAAAACAAAGAAACAAATGCACAAAAGAATCAATGCAGCAGAAAAAATGAGAAAAAAACAATAATAAACTTACCAAAGTTGCGAAATTGAGATATCTGCAATTTGTGATGCCAAAGAGTGAATAATACTAGATCAGCTTATGTCATTTAGGATGTGTTTGAGCCGTGTGACAGCGTGCGTATGGGTGGAGGAGAGAAGAAGAGAATGGGGGCGATGCATGAAATGTGGTGGAGAAAAGCTTGCTGAAACTCTTTGAGGTAGGTGGAGGCTGAAGGGAGTGAGAGCGCACTTTACATGACAGGCTGCACCAGGGTGTGGTGTAAAGCACAGATAACAAAATGTAGAATTATTTATAGAAAGAGGAAGAGACACATATTTAAAATTTCCCCTCTAAATTGACTTATATGACATTAATTTGGCAACACAGGTGCAGGATACATAGTAGGACTTATTTAAAAATTATTAGTTTACTATCTGAAGGTCACCCTGCTCAAAAGTAGATGATATATTTCTGTACAGTGACCATGACACCAGTGACATTTGAGATTTACCTTAGTGCTTGATGGGATATCATGTTTATATACATACATATATATATATATACATAAATTTATATATATGTGTATATATATATATATCTATATGTATATATATATATATATATATATATATATATATATATATATATATATATATATATGTATATATATATATATATATATATATATATTTACACACACAGGCTAACAAGAGGAGTTCAGAAACCCAACTAAAGTATTACCCAAATAATTGGTTATTGTTACATCTGTAATTGTAACAATAACCTTACACTTAATTAAATCTATCAATAGAATACCCGAAGTTAAGCGTTTGCATTCAGTTTCTAAATGTGAAACTAGTCACCCACATCCTGTTTGTGCATGGCTGGCCAAGTTGAAATCTCATTTACTGAACAGACTCAGCAGCGCAAATCTGTACAGTAACACTGTACGATACACTTTGCTATGCTGCAATGATCAATTTTAATTAAAACATGAAGAATGATATCAATGAGAAGGCTAATCAATATTTCACTTACATTTCTAGACTAAGTTAACATAAAAACACACATAGCTGCAAAGTTTACTTTATATGTTTATATATATATATATATATATATATTGACCCTAAAGAGCAAGGTTGATTTTACTTCTTACTGTAATAGTTTCAATTACTCTCGTGTCTTATTTTATCATGTTTCTTTACATTGTTCTTTTATTATTTAACTTCAGAAATGACTGAACTTTGAATAATTGTTTTTAAACAAATGGCTGAGATTAAAGGTAATAAAATAAAATGGCAAAGACTGTTCTGGCAAGAGTTTTTCTACTATTTTCAAATTAAATTAATTATAATCACTCAAACTTTTGCTTGACCAAATGGTAAAGCAGGACCTTAAAGTGTTAACTTTGCAAAAAAAAAAAAAAGGAATTAAAAAGTTTGCCAATTTATTTATTTATTTAATCCTCAGAAAAACAATTTCAGATCATTTTTAAAGTTGTTTGGGCATTAATGGTTTGATAAAGTAATCTGTTATTCCAACTTTGCAGTCGGAGCTGCTTTAAAGCTGTTCTTTATTGTAACTGGATGTCAGTGCAGGATCACATTTAGACTTTTACAGCCACAAAAGGGGGGTAACTTGCACAAAGCTTGCACAGTTGACTGCATTTAGCTTTCATTTTGTCCAATCACAGATCATATTTTCTCCTGCTGTCAGTTCCTTTATGCACATAAAAAGAAATAAACCTCAGCTAATTTTGTCAAGACCCTTTTCTCTGAAACCAAGAATGCTCAAATGGCAATCATCTGTGAGATGTTATTAAAGAAAACTTTCCTGGACAATTCTAACTTCCAAATTAACATAACACACTTTATAATATGAATTGTCACACTTATTAAAATCCAAGCTTGACATTTTAAAAAGTCACTCATTTTTGTGCATCATTAGACAATTTCCAACACAATCTTTTAAGCATAACTAGAAAAAAAAATCATGATATGAGCACGGTAAAAAAACAAAAAAACAAAAAAAAAAAACCCAGTATGAATAAAAAGACCATTCAACAGAAAGTAGCAATTAAATTTTAATGAGTTTTCACAATGTAGTCTCATTGAACCTGCTACTGGTTATACAGTTAGTGTTCAGAGGTCAGTGCATACAGAAATAAGGTGATAAAAGAGTTTGTCTGGATTTGGAATAAAAAGTACCATTTTTATGCTATAACTCACTTACACATAATGAACAGATACAGTACTGTCAAAAACCCCACCAAAAAAAAAGAAAGAAAAATAAGTGCTTTCCACCATCAAATACAAATGCAATTGTAGAAAAAGTTTCACATTTCAACCAAACTTCCTCTTTCTTGTAGCTGAAAATGTGCTGATTTACATAAATAGTGTTTAAGAGACTTCACTTGGGTTCTTTTTTTCCAACATTTGTTTTTTAAATTCTGCACATTGCAAAGTTCAGGCCTTCTGTTTACTGGGCACTCCCCCCTCCCCTCTCCATTTTTTGTCTGTAAGAAACCAAAACATCGCAAATCCCGGTTGTTTTAAGGGGTGAGAAATACCTCTGAAAACTCATAAAAACAAACAAACAAAAAAAAAAGTAATAAATAGAAAGAGGCAAGTGTAGCTGCTGTTCTCGTCTGACATCGCGAGGTACAAAATCACTAGTGTTTCACCTTTCTCTGAAGACACAGAATCAAAAAGTACGGAACTATTTCACTTTGTTCTCGTCACCCATCACTCACAATTCTCGCTCTCATAGTTTGCCTTTCAGAGTATTTTCTACTCTTGATGATTTTCTACTACTTTTAAACACAGTGAACTATAAAGAAGAATGAAAACTAAGCACAAGTCACACAGTCAGTGATCCAGATATGACACAGTTTAGCAGCTCAAACTACCTGATTAAACAACTCTAATGGTTACATTTGTGAGTGTTTGAGAGAGGAAAAGAAAAAGAAATATAGGAGGTATTCAACTGCTTTTCTATACTATGTCAACCTCCATTGAATTCAATGTTAATCTACTTTTTTGCATCACTGGAACTCCTTAAGTCTTTCTAAATTAAAGTGTGGATAATGCAGACCTCAAAGCTAAACCGTCAAACAACTGCTACATTATCCTTGTCACTCTATGCAGATGACATTCCATTTTCAACCATAACTGTAAAAAAAAACCATCTGTAAGTCAAGTTGTTGTCTTGATCACAGCAGTTAACCTTGTCTTAAGCTGCTGCGAATCACAGTTAGTTGCTACACTACATTTTTCCACTCACAGCTTAAGGTACTGTTGACTCTAGTAAGGCTACGCTTTATTGGTTTATTAAGAATGATGTCCAAACGTGGTGATCCTTCTGCCTCCTCATACATCCCCATCTTCAATCCGGGCCAGCTGCCTCTCCAGCAGCTCAATCCTCTGGTTCTGAGCGAGAACGACCGCCCGTAATGCCTTCATTTCTGCCAACAACTCAGCCAACATGTCCTCCTGAAAGACGAAAAACTAGTCAGACTATGAAAATCATTGCTAAGAATAACATGTTCATGCCTGTCGACACACCTCTCTCCTCGGCCTCTCTGCGTTTCCATCTGTCTCCCTAGCCATCACTCTCGGTTGTGGTGTCTCTTCTTCTGTCTCCTTGGCAACAGAGGTAGGTGGAGGTGTGGGAGCGGCTGCTACATTCCCCGGTGAAGTTGGGGGAGCCCCAGTCCCAGAGTCCTGAGAGGTGAGCTTGGGTTTGCTTCTGAGGGTGTCTCTGTGTTTAGATGGTGGAGCCGTGTAGCCTCCGCTGAGGGACACCAACAGTGGTGGGGCATCCTGCCCGGCGATCCATTCATCAGCCAGCAGAGCTGGCTCCAAGCCAGCTGTGTCCGGGTAAAGATCTCCCTGGAACAGGTCTGACTGGAAAAGCAAGATGAAGATGGTATGAAGGAAAACTGTCACTTCAGTCAACCTATGAATGCGCTTTGTGGTGTTATAAATAAGCTTTTTTTATGATACTTCCATTGGCTGTGTATGACTTACCTTTCTTGGGACAGTCATAGAAATGGGCTCCACCTTTCTCTCATGAAGTTTAAAGAACCTACAGAAAAGTACAGATTATTTAAAAATTAATATATACAGTATCATTCGACACTGTAGTTTGTAGAAATCCTTGCTCAAACCAGTGGTAAAGAGTGACAATATTTAGTAGTTAAAATGTAAACATTGAAGATTTTGACCTTGGTGATGGTGTGTGTGCATAATACAATAATTTTTAATTAAGGCTGACAATGAATGGCCATTTTCCTTCAGAACATGAACAACTGCACACAGCATGATTCTGCAAACAGCTGGTTACAAGTAGGAATGTTTTTTCTTTTTTTAATGAGGAGGTGAAGAACATAATGACTGAACAGATATTGATCTAAATGAAAATATTCAAGTTAACCACTTTAAAGCCAGAGAGCTGCATGCAAGCTCAAAGTAAACCAACATTACCGAAGCTCTACGTAACAAATAAACCGGTTTTATGGTGTTTCAACTGCACAGTCAGCTTATCTGACTTATTTTGGTCATTTTGCTGATTTTTTTTTTTTTAGATAATTCAACAGATGTGCCAAAACTGACAGCTTCATCTTTGAGAATAAAATTAAATTAAGGGAAACGTAAGATGATGTATCACCCTACCTGGCAATTTCACACTTGTTTACATCCACGCCTCGTTTACAAAGGAAGCCTGCACCTCTCTGAGGCTCCTTGCTGCTGTATAAACTCAGGAAGTGAACATACGGGGATTCATCTGTCACTTCAAAATATCGAATGGTACAGTCACCCTGAAAACAGGAAGATAAATTTGACTCAAACAGGAAGGTACAAGAATAATTCATGTTTGCCATTTGCTGATAAGGATTCACCTTTCCGCAAAGGTAGACCATGTTTGTGTCGGGGTCATAAAAGGGAAGAAGAACTCCATTACTTGTATCCATTTCTTGCACTGCCATTGGCTCAGAGAGATCCTTCTGCAAGAAAATAAATTTGTTTCAATTACATACAAATTTAATTTTAACTTTAGGATTCTGGATGTAATTATGAATGTGAGACTCACTGTATCCCACAAGGCCAGCTGTCTCTCACTCATACGGCTGAACCCTGTGGTTAAGATTTTTCCATCCGAAAGGAACACAGCTCTCATAGGTCTCGTACCTTCATGGACCTTCTCTCTGACCTACAGTAAACAGAGCAAGAAAATGCCAATTTAGAAGCAGACTGATCTCCTACACACACGATACAAACATAGACCAACCTTAAGGACAGTGCCTCTTCTTGGGTCAATGACTCGCAGGGCCTTGTCCTTACACACCGTACAGACAGCACTGCCATCCTTGTTCCAGCTGACACTGTAGATCAGGTCTGGGTGGGCGTCACCAAGCTGGTACACCAGCTCCCCCGTGCCCACGTTCCAAACACAAATCATGTTATCACAGCCTAGCCAGAGAAAGAAATAACACCCAATGAAGCCTACAGGAGATGCAGAAAGATAATCCTTTATAGATTGAAATGGGATGTGACATATGAGGCAGAGATTCAGGATGAGGATACTGTGTGATTAAGTAACTGCAAGAATGAGAAAAAGCAAAAATGTACATTGGTTTAAATCTTTGCAAGTGGTGTTATGACTGGGGTTGCATTTTATTGTGCATGCATACAAAGCTAAAGGTTAGTTTTATACTTCGATATTGCAGCTAGATAAAAACGCAATGGCATAATGGCGGGCTGCTTGGGGCCCTCTTTGTCGGCTTCTGATCCTTGGAGGGGGCAGGGTTGCATTTGCATGATCTCACTCATCACTGAACACATCTCATTATGGGTGCCAGCGCTGTAAGCACAGGGCACACATATTATTATTACTTTGTCATGACTTTCAGTGTCCTACTTTGCTTTGACTCAACCCCCACGAAAGTTATATCAATATGTGCAAATATTTAGAATAATCAAAACTTATTCAGAAAATTTTTCAAACAAGCATGTCTCACGCTCAGAGTTTTCCCAGTACGTACATAAATAACATATCAAAAAGGAGCAATTTAAGTCAGCTTCAAATGAACCTCAGGTGCAAAAGAGCTGGGACTTACAGAGTTTGAGCTATGCTGCTCCAAGCATCAGAAAGTCTAATTTTCCTCCCATTAACACCAATTCAAAACAAACTTGGAATCTCAGACCAAAACCGAATTCTCATGTGTTTTATACTTGCTACCATTTAAATTCTGTACACATCAGGGTCAAATAAATTACATTCATGTATTCCTCCAACCCTGGCTGTTCACGTTTGTTTTTTTTAGGACTTCTCATCTGCAAACAGCTCTTGGTTGTTCGAGTGAGTCGGCAGGCACAGAATGTCTGCCATCGTAGTAACACCAACAAACAGGCTAGGGGCAGCTGTGTGTTTATTAGAGTCACGCAGACATCTCCCCAATCACCATACATTACTGTTAATGTATAGTGATTAAGGATGCATTTAATTCATGCTACATGTTTTAGCTGTCTTATTGTAGCTCTGAAATGGTTCCAGTCATATCTGGCAGGGGTTTTTCTGACTGTCTGGACCAGTTTTCCAGCATCACCACTTAGTTGTGGGTCCCACAGGGCTCCATTCTGGGTCCAATTCTTTTTTCCCTTATATATGCTTCCACTGGGTTCCATTTTTAGAAAGCATAGCATTGCCTCCACTGTTTTGCTGAACACTTACAAATCTATCTGCCAGTACAGACGAGGTCTGGTGGATCCAGAGACACCCTGTCTTGTGGAAGTTGGTTCATGGTTTGGGAAAAACTTCCTTTCTTTAAACAATGACAAGACAGAAATAATTGTTTTATTGTTTATGTCAGTATAGTTATCTCAGCACTGGAAGCACTTTGCGAGAAACCTTGGTGTGATTTTTGATTCTGATTTTAAATTTGATAAACAAATTAGCTCTGTGGTCAAATCTAGTTTCTTTCATTTACAGCTCTTAAGCAAGGTAAAATCATAACTCTGTTTTGGGATTGATCAGTTGCTGCTCCGTCATTTACAAACTGTTCAGAACTTGGTCTTCTGACACGGGGAAAATGACGTGAGCATATAGCTCCATTCACTGGCTTCCTGTAAAGTACAGGATCCAGTTTAAGATTTTATTACTTGTTTTTAAAAATCCTTATAGCACAGCACCTCCATATTTATCAGAGCTTTTATTCGTTCAGTCCTGTCAAAACACTGAGATCAACAAACCAGCTTCTTTTAACAGTTCCTAGAACCAGGTAAAAAGGCAGAGGTGACATAGCTTTTACTGCTGCTGCTCCCAAACGGTGGAACAGTCTGTCTTTTAATATCTGATCAGTACAGAGCATTGAGCATTTTAAGTTATTAAAAACACCTTTCTTTAACTGGGTTTTCCTTCAGCTTGAGCATTTTAATTGAATTTTTATTGTATTTATTTTCTTATGTGTTTTATCTAAACTAAAATTGGCTCATTTGATGTCCTTGGATCTGTAGCTCAATGGTGCCTCTATAGTTGCTTCAGTTGCTTGAGCAGTGCACCTTCAGTAACAATCAGTAAGTGAGGTTAGCTGGAAAAAGGATGCAGTGTAATGGAGCACACTGTCAGAAGCTACTGTGTGTTTATTATACCGCTTGGATACATTTCAAATTAAAACAAATCTGGCAGCGATTAAACAAAGTGTAATTATTTTTCAGCTTAATTACATTTCCCTTTAAACTTAAATCACATGCAATGAATTTCTGAGGGGGGAAATCCTATTCCGAGCTTGTATAATGCAACGGTATTCGAACTGGCTGTCATTGAACACCAACACAGTGAGATTAGATCTGCTCTTCAACTCTCACTTTTTCTTTTTTTTTTTACACAAACAGATGGGTATTTATGTCACTTTCCTGTGAATGTTTTGCAGATTACAGATTTCCAGTGCTGTTACTGAATATGTTTGGTAAAAAGGTAAAATTACACAGAAATTTGAGAAAACTACCGACTCAAATATGAAATACTTCATAGTTTTCCAGCGTAAGCATCTCTTTTTACACAACAGTAGAGACAGGATCTTATCAGCTGATCCAAGTCATTTTTCAAACAGTTGTTTCTGTCCATATGGGGTGCTAGAAAGTGACAAACGATCTTACCTGCAGTTAAAAGGATGTTGTAGGCACTTGGGTGCCAAGCAAGGATTCCCACCCTTTTACTGTGTCCCTCGAGGGTAACAATGGCGTCAGTCATTGGATTTGTTAGCCCACCGTCTGGGATCTGCCACACCTACAAAAATACATGCAGAAACGAGGTACACCAATCGTGTCAAAATCTCAAATCCATTCATAATATTCTTTCTTTTTCAGTTTTCACCAAGAATTTAGCAACCTGATGCCCCCGCCCCTCTTCAATTAGCTAAAATATTATTCCAGCCCTGGATCTTTTGCATTTCCCTGAGGACTATGTAGTAGTTTAGGCAAAATAAGTCCACTGCATTTTGAGTTTCAGAGTAGCAGCATTGGTCAGAGCAGCTGACACAGATGACTGAAACCAGGAAGTGTGTTTTGCTTGTTTAACTCATAATCTGTTAAGTATTCCAACAGGTGTTGTTACTTGTGTCTTAGAGCATACCCGCCGTGAAACAACTAACGTTTAATTGACCTGATTAACTCTTGCTGTGGTCTGACCTTCCTATCCTCATTTATTCTTGAGTTTGCTTGACCACTACAGCTTGGTGTTTGTGCTGCATCTTCCTGACTGATTGAAGCTGCATGAACAGTTGAGTCTGGTGCAAATTAAATGCGACTGGACTGAATCAGGAAAGATGGAAATAAAATGCTGGCCAGAAAAACTCAGCACTGCACTAAAAATGGGTTCAGGACCATCTCAAAAGTATTACCTTCCTATCAGGACCATTGCAGGAATTTAAAACCTCCCTTGAAACTCTGTTTGGACCCCGTTTCCTGCAGTAAAAATGTAAGCAGCTGAGTAAAAGACTCACTTGAAGGCTCCAATTCATGGGAAACATTCCTGTGGTTGAAATGCCACATAACTAAAAAGCTTCTATCAGAACCTCTCTGCTAGCTATGCATCACAGAGCCAGAATAATGTTTTCTTTTCTGTGTCTAATACTTCTTATTGGTTAAAATTATTATACTTTTAATGCTAATTACACTTCCTGTTATGTTTCAATGAAAGACTTTCTAGCATTTTAGTCCACAGACATCCTCAATTTGTTGATGAAGCCTGTTAAAACCAACTATTTAAAATTTTTCCCCTGTAACTGGACAATGGCTTACATTTACTGTCAGCCAACATTATTGTATAACTAATCTCTGATAACTACTTTACATATGAGGAAGTATTTTAGAGCAAACCATGCTCTAGTGGTCTACCCATTAAATATTAAGCTGAAGCCAGGAGATGGTTACCTTTGCCACACATACAAAGACTAGAAACTACCCTCTAAATTACACTGCAGTTGTTTTGCATATATTGGGCAAATTAATTTTAATCTGAGTGTTTCACATTTCTCAAATGTCCTAATTCAATGTTTTCTGGACAGAACTACACGTTTTCCTATCTTCAGATTATTGATTATTGTAAAATAAAACCTCTCTTACAACATTTACTTCCCCTCCCAGCTTGTGAAAAAAAAATCAGAGATCTTCTTTTAGGTGGGTATAAAGCATACGGTTATGTGGTAACCCATGGATGAAACATATAACAAACGTGGCCACAAACCACCAGTACCACCAGTGTGTGTTGACCTGCCTTCACTGTGCAGTCTTCTGAGGCACTTGCAATGATGTTGTCATCATGCGGGCACCACTGGATGTCCAGCACTGGTGCCGCATGTCCGCAGACTGTGGGACAGGACTGATCGATTCTGCCACTCTGTGAAAGGAAACAAAAAGCTCAAATCATCTAGCTGAGATTATTTTGTCCAAGATGTATGAAAGTGCTGAATACACATTAGCTAGAAAAGCAGTTAGGCGTCAGAGAGCTGCTGACTAATTGCTTTTAAAAGCCTTTGAAAATATTGATTGGCTGGAGGTTGAACCTTGTTGATCGGAACGACGAGGAAGGCCCCTCCTCCACCAGCTTCGATGATAACCGCAATAAATTTGGGGTTGGATGCACAGAGGGGACTGTCCCACGTCACCCGGGAGACTCGAACATCGTCAATGCAGTGCTCAGCTTTCCAGGCCTGTGCAAAGACATGGCGGAATTTGCTCTGCCTGACGACACCTCTCCGGAAAGACATGTCTGTGGAGAAATAATGTGGCAAATTTAGCTAAGACACCGTTAAGAAAGGGGGAAAAAAGGAAAGAAAGAAATAAAGAAAGCAGCAAAGTGGTACATCTGATTTTTGTTCTGACATTAGAGCAACTGACCTGGACTTAAATAAATAGTGAACCAACAGAAAAGTTATTAGCATCAGTTTAATCAATTGTTTTAGTCAAGTATCAAGCAAATATGCTTGGTACTTGGTAAAGTAGGTTTTCTGAGTATGAAAAATAAAAATCAGATGCAAAGTTCAACTTTAGATATTGATTATATATTCTTTAAATTGTTAACGGACTGAAATTTGTCATTTTGGGGTTTGAGGAACTAAACTTAGCACAAAAAGTAAAGAAACTATTGTTTGGTTGAGTATTTCTTTATTTATTAATTATTAAATTGGTCTTATATCACACATCGTTGGAAAGCCTGCTTAGTTATCCTTACAATAATGTATAACTTGTAATGATTGTGCTTCTGTAGAATGAGCAACACAGCTAAACATGTGAGTAGTGCCCTTCCAAAATCCCATGTCATTAACTGTACAAACAGTATTTTCTTATATGTGCTGCAACGAAAATACAAATAATCCGATCTATTTTCTTAATCTTTCACTTGGAAGCATGCAATAAAGTCACATTTCTGAAACTTATTTAATGCACAAAGGCAAAGTTGGCTGGTTACATGTCGAAGATTAAACTCTAAAAGTAAACTAAATTAGAGCCTCATCTTTGCACTGCCATTGAAACAAAAGCGGTTTGTCAAAACAAAAGGCAAATTCCTTCATGCTGGGTGTCTGTCCTAAAAAAAAAAGCAGTCAGGCCTCAGTGGACAAAAGGGCATGATCTGTCTGAAACCAAAACATGCCGTGGCAGTAGGGGTAAAGGGGTTGGGCAGTCAAAGCCACTGAGGCAGGAGAGGCAGTGTTTACTTTTTATTTAACCTTTATTTTACCAGGCAAATGCTTGAAATCATAATATATCTTTTACAGGCATAGCCTGGCCAACATGGCAGCAGTAACACAAAAGTGTAACTCTACAACCCCTCTCACAGTTGTTAAAGCTAACTGTACATTATATGCAATGATAAATGGAGGCTACAATTAGCAAGGGATGATAAAAAAAACAATCACGCACGGGGAAAGATTTAAATCTGTGTTGTTAGATGAAGATGCCCCAAGTATCGTGCTACATTCCGACAGAATGACCAGCATTCTTTCTCTCTCTCTATTTCTATTGTTGTCTGCGCACAAAGCTAAGCATGAATACAGCAACTGATTCTGCAAAGACTAACTACAGGAATGAGCAATAAAAGATGGACGCTATGGCGTTGTTTAACTCCACAATCAGACATACTAAAGAAATGGTATATCCATTATAAAATCATACCTGGTTTTTGAGACGTCGCTTAATTGGAAAAAAGATCACCAAAGACGCGGGCGTGACAGGAGGCCAATAAAATAATCCGCTGCCAGCAGCAGTAACTTAATCCTCTCCTGTGCCCAGAAAGGCGTTCAAGGCGATTGCGCAGACCTATAATAAAATATATTCATTAAGGATAAAATAACCCTTTTATTTTGCTTATTTATTCACTTTTATCTATTCCCAGCTGCCCTCCCCTTCGTTTGATAGTAATTGCGCATGTCTGCTGTAGTAAATGTCTAGGGCATGCCCCGCGGTGATAAAGCGACACCAAATAATGCACGGCGATGATGAATGGAGCCCAGCGGATTGTGATGGCGTGGGAAGAGATGCCGACGCTTTTAGCTCGTCTCTCTTTAGAAATGCCTGTTTTGCAGCGATGGATTGAGTAGAATCCCAGACACTTCCGTTTATGGCAGGCTGTATCAAAGAAGCAAGAGCCACAAGATGGCTATCTTCCATCTACTTCCGGATACTCGTCTTGCATGCCGGATATGCGTGAACATCTGCTAATGATGGCAACAAACAAACAAACAAACAAACAAACAAACAAACAAATAAATAAATAAATAAATAAATAAATAAATAAATAAATAAATAAATAAACAGTCTGTCTGACATATTTGGACAGTGGTCTTCCGTCTTCATAAGAGGTGTCAGTGGATGGTGTGTGACGTTTACAAATCAGCTGATATTAATTGAGGCGGTGTCAACCTGTTACATTGCACATATATACATATATATATTTTAAATACATTTTTTTTTTATCAAAAGTAGGATGACCTCACCATAGAAAGAGCGTAATTATATTGACTATCGTGTTCACGACTCTTTACCGCCACCCTGTGTTGAATACATGTACAAGACCAGTGTTACTTCCACACAGAGACGCATGTGCCTGTAGACCTGACCACCCGCAGATTCAGACCGGCACTTCTAGACCCCCTTGTCATTTCCCGACAGCGCCCTCTATTGTATTGCAGATTAATATGGATGACAATCGAAGAGTAAGTTTTGAACGCCATTCTCATTGTTAAATGCCCGTTTAGTCGACTTGAAATTGACGAAGGAATGAAAGTTTACTGCGATAGGTTTAAAATAGGTTTAAAATTATTGACACTGTTTTCGACTACGAAAGGTGTGTCAGATATCAAGCTAAGCTAATGACTACTAGCTAGGATGAACGATTTGTCTCGCACATTTAGTTTAACGAAACTGAGGCGCTATGACAGATTAAACACAGACAATTGAATTACGCAGTGTTGTGGGGAAAACACGTACATGCCAACCTTTTCACTTTCCAAAAGGCAGACATGGCAGAAACACATTTGCTCCTAGAAGATATGTTTGATTTCTTTATTTTATCTGCAAATTTCCCTGATGTGTGACCAGTTAAATAAAACATTTAAAAACATTTCAGTTTGTTTTAAATTCCCACAACAAAGTGAAGACTGGACATCAAGGACAAAATGTTTTCCGTATATGTTTTAGTAGGCTTGAAGCACATGTGAATGATATATATAAATATATACAATTATACATATTTTTGTGTAATAAAGTTTAAGGAAAGTATATTCAGATAAAACTCAACCATTTGCCAGTGTTCAATAGTTTAGTGTAATAAGCCAAACAATTGGGCTTAACTAAACCTTTAAAGTATTAGAATTCATACAGTAATCTACTAAGTACTGATTTCCAGAGGACAATTCTTTAGTTTGAAGCTTCATGAGCAATTTTATTATTTTTTAGTAGTTAGTAATTTTAACTGGATGCAATACAACGTTTGCTTTAAGATTTAACTTCTTATAAACCTTTAAAATTTAACCTTCGAGTTAGACACGGATTTATTTGTGTCAGTTCCTTCTGGAAACTGCAACTTCATCTGGAGCCTGAAGATCCTGTTACCACAAAAATGAAGTTGCAGTCTTACAAGTATCCAGTAGATGCCAGCATGCAACAGGTGGCTCCGTGGCGCAATGGATAGCGCATTGGACTTCTAGGTTATAGATGAAGGTATTCAAAGGTTGTGGGTTCGAGTCCCACCGGAGTCGCGTTTTAGTCAGATCAATATTCCAATTTGTCGGAGAGAACATTTTTTACAAACTCACCACGATGATGATCGCTATCGAAACTTCTAATATTTCAATAGATGTACAACAAATATGGAAAAAGTATTTGGCCTACAACTAAAATGCAAGCATTTATTTACAGATTGTGTTTTTTTCACGACCATAACGTTAACAAAAGATCCGGTTGATTAGACTGTATATTGGATTAAAGTAATTTTTAACCTGTTTTTGTAAACTGAAAAACGCACACCAATGTATCAACGAAAATGATAACTAAACACGACAGTAGTTTAATTCATGTGCTGCCTGTAGAAATATTATGTAGCACATACAGTCAAGGAGTACATTTATATATTTACGTCAAAATGCTGGTTTCGGGTGATAAACCTAGAAAACAACTATCTTTAAAGGGCACTGGTTTGATACAGTCTCGTATCGGAAACAAAGTCGCTGGACTTAGTTGAGTTTCCACCCGAGATCCAATCGTGTTGCACCTCATACGAGCTAATGTTAGGCTAGTTAGATGTAGCAAACTAGCTTTAGATACTTGCTTTCGTACGCAGCTGTAGAATGAAAATTGCAAACCCTGTTATTGAAATTTTGTTGTAATATTTGGTGGCACCACTTTACAGTCACATCACACTACAATTGTCGCTTATGCCTTTGGTTTAGTTGTCTCAGTCAGCAGCAGTCCCGTGTTGGTTAGTTAGCTCTGTTAGCCACCTCAGCTAGCAACAGTAGCGTATGGGTGTCAGAGTTAGCAGTGACTTCACCGGCTGTCTGATTTCCTCACCTCTCATTTTGGACACGTCAAGGTAAACATTTAGCCATCAGCTAATTTGAGAGCTAGCCGATAAGTAGGCGAGTATTTTGTGGTGTATATTGCCTTCACTGCACACGTCAGTGGACGAACTTCGAAATTACATATCACTTTACGTTTCTTCACTTTAGCTCTCGTTAGCTGCGAGTTGTTGTCACCGTAATTTCAAGTTGATCTGTAGCCAATGTACGCTAGCTCCAGCTGCCTAGCTCATCAGTATCAGATTTTTTTTTTTTAAATTGTATTTATTTTTTTTATTTTTTTTTTAACCAATAGTGGGCTGTTTGGTTGTGCGTTTTTGTGTTAAAAATGCTGTTTGTTTATTAGTTGAACTATGATTATAGTTTCCTTAAAATTATTTTTTAGAAATATTTAAACGACGAAAACATCTGAACTTTCTGAAACGTAAAAAAATTGGCTCGGGTTGAACGATTAATTTAATTTCCAATATGTGTTAGCAGTGTATGTGTATTGATTTAGTAAGGGTGACCTTTGACCCGTTATCAAAGATCAACACCAGCAATCAGGAATGAATAATAGTAAAACAAGATAAATGCTGAGATATTTAGAATTAAAAGTTAAATGTTAATCTTTTTTATTATTATTTAACCTTAAACCGTTTTCTCAATAAAGTGTGTGGGACATGTCTTGTAAATAAGAAACTGATTTAACAAAACCCAATTAAAATGACTTCCCTTTCCTACCAGAGATCTTAAAATCAACAATGTCCAGCATACTGATGTAGCGATGACAATTGTTTTACATTTTTAAGGTAAAATAAGTGAATTAGTGGTATTTGGCTTTAATATACTAAAGATCACATTAATTTAGTATTAATTTTGTGTAGATTAAGTGATTACTGACCCAACCTACTGTCTCAAAATTAAAAAATTAAATGTTTGAACATCATTGCAAAACATGTTTGAATGAAAGACAAAACATCTCTCCACTACTCCCCAGAGGCTCCAAAATAAACTAGTAAAATCTCTTTTAGAGCAAACAGTGTTTCAAGCCTAGGGGTTTTTTTAGTCCTGAGGGATTCAAATATTATTTTGGAGCCTGAATGTGTGAACCCTTTTTCTTTTTGTACTTTTATTCTTGCATAAAAGCACAAGTCTTATACAAATCTAAAGATACTTGTGTTATTTCCCTTAAGGTTCCTCAGATCTGTATCTTGATTTTTGGGGGGTGTGATGTCAGAACAGAAGACCCCCACTCCCACCCCTGCTGGCGACACATACAAAGGATGGGTCTTCAAGTGGACAAATTACATCAAGGGTTATCAGCGGAGGTGGTTTGTTCTGAGCAATGGGCTTTTGTCATACTACAGGTAGGCTTTTCTATAAAACACTGATAACAGAAGGGGTCTTATAGCCTTTATGACAAAAACAAACAAAGAAGAAATTCCACCAGATTTGGTCTTCTGCAAATGTTTATTGATTACACTCAAGCTATTTTCACTGCTCACAAATCCCCCACTGTTCAGTAGTGACAACATATAAAGTGATAAAAATTATGTAAATTATTATAAAAAGTGAATTTTGTTGGATATATTAACACTAAATCTCACAAACTGTCTGCTCTGAGTTTAGGTGTAATGCTGCCAGATTTATACTGTTAAACTGCAAGTTTAAAGTACTATTTTCAAAAGTCAAGCTCTTTTTATTATTAGGACCCAGGCAGAGATGGGTCACACTTGCCGGGGCACAATCAATTTGGCCACAGCAAACATCACCGTGGATGACGCCTGCAACTTTGTCATCTCCAATGGCGGGGCTCAAACATATCACCTCAAGGCCAGCTGTGAAGTGGAACGTCAGCGATGGATCACAGCCCTGGAGTTGGCTAAAGCCAAAGCAGCCCGCATGCAGGCTGAGTCAGGTAGAACAGACATGGGGGAAGAAATTAATATATAAACAGTCTCTTATAACCTTTTATCAGCAAGAGGCCATGAAACAGTCAGCTATGAGTCTTTGAAATAACTTTTGGGTTTATGTTTTTTGCTTTCTGGCTCTGCTTTAACTGTGAACAGATGACTCGGGCGATGACTTCTCCCCATCATCCCCACCAGTGGCCCCGGGGCAAGGTGGTGGGTCACAAAATTCAGAAGTCCAGTCGGCTCTCAGAACGCTGGGAAGCAAAGTGGAGGATCTCAGCACATGCAATGACCTCATTTCAAAGCATGGTTCTGCCCTCCAGAGGTCAGACTTGCACAGTCTATTGCATTCAAGGAAATGCTGTAATTCATGTTTGATGTGTTAGTTTTTTTCTTTTCCCCCCAGTTAATGTTAATGTAACTTTGATATTCAGATGCTAAGTTTGGTGTTCTAACTTTAACAAAAGAGGCCACTATATAATCCACATCCACTTGACAATATAACATACATTGTGGATAAACTAATTGAATGAGATATTTGTGTTAATTTATGTTGTAAATTTAATGTTTTCCAAACTCTTCATTTGTTGCACATTTTAACATTTATTTCAGATCCTTATCTGAACTGGACAGTTTACGTCTTACTGGAGAAGCTGGAGATAAGATTCGTCAGGTGACAGAAAGAGCCACCTTGTTCAGGATCACCTCTAATGCCATGATTAATGTAAGTTTCACCTCCCTACTCAGTATTATCTACTTTCTGCCCTTCTTTTTTCATGTATAACATCAGCGAGTTTTGTCAGTGCATGTTCGACCAACTCATTTTGAAGGCCGAATGTACTGGTCAGAACTGCTCATACTACCTGCTTTGTTATTTTCTCTCAGGCTTGCAGAGACTTCCTCAGCCTGGCTCAGGCTCATAGCAAGCGATGGCAGAAGGCTTTGCAGGCAGAGCGAGACCAGAGAGTGAGGCTGGAGGAGACTTTAGAGCAACTAGCCAAACAGCACAATCACCTGGAGCGAGCGTTCAGAGGGGCTGCACAGGCTAATGCTAGTTCTGACAATAAAAGTAAGTTGGATATTGTCAGTTGTTTCACTTCTTTTCGTCTTGTACTCTGGAAAGTCCAGCTTTTTCGTTTCTGTTTTGCTACTTCTATAAAAAAAAAATTGGCAAATGACATTGAAGAGATGAATGATCTATTTGTTCAATTGTTCCTGACCTCTTTTTTGGATTATGATTGATCTCCTTTGAATGTAGTGCTTGAAACAACGTTATTTATTGCATTTATATCCTGTTACTCGTCTCATTAAACCTTGACACTTGATTTATAACCTTGGCATCTTTTGAAATACTTGGAAACCACTGCATTAGTGAATCAAATAAGTCATCTGTGAGTACCTAAAGTACCTAATGTACTTTTTTCACACACACCCACACCCATGCCACACATTGTGTGTGTGTATTTGCCACTATTCCACTTTTTCATTAGGAGCCAGAAAATTAATTAATGGGTTATTTGCCACTTAAATATTGACAGCTGTTTGCACAATTTTATTTAAAAGGTAAAAGTTTCTGTAATTAAAAAAAACAAACTGATTGTTACCTTTTTAAAGGTGCAGCTGGACCAGGAAAAGGCGAGGCCAGTGATGAGGATGATGACAATGAATTTTTTGATGCCATGGAAGAGGCACCTGAGTTTATTACTGTACCTGCAGACCCACAATTCCACAAGTCAGTATTTTCTCCTTCAGACATTTTTGTTCTTATTAATCACATTTTTATGACTATTTACCCTTATTTTTTTCATGGGATGTTTACCTATGGTTTAAGATATGTTAAAATGGCTGATCAGTTTTCTAAAAACTCTTCAGACACAAATAAAGTATGTTCTTTTCAAAATATTTTTCAGAAGGTCAAGCAGTAATGTCAGCGGTTTCAACAGTGAAATGTGCCCAGATGATCAATCAGTAGGTTCCACTTCCACCTGCTTCATTATTTACAATTAAAATACTGTTTCCAATTATTGCTGCTATTTAAATGCACAGATATCCGATAGTTAAAATAGTTTTTGTCCTAATGTGATGAATCAGTATAGAGATGCTGAAAACCAGCAGTTGTGTATATAAAGCTTGTCTTCAGGAAAAGTTATGTTGTTTATTGATAAATGTTTGTGGGTTTTAGCTGAATGAGGAGCCTCTGGCAATGAACCAAGAGTCCCCTTCTCAGGAGTTGGTGCCCTTGAAAAAAAGACGAGCACGCATCCCAGACAAACCCAACTACTCCCTCAACCTTTGGAGCATCATGAAGAACTGCATCGGCAAAGAGCTGTCCAAGATCCCGATGCCTGTGAGTATTTATATGGCATTAATGCTATCGGTATTCATTCCAAATAAGAAATGGAAAACATATTTTGCTGCCCCAACAACAGCTACTGCAATAGTTTTATGTTAGAAAATTCCTGGAAGGAAACAAACGGCTTTTGCTTTAAAAAGTTGAACCAATAGTTGGACGCGAAATGTCATTGTTGGTGAAGAACGTATATGGTTTGACTTCAAAGCAGACTTTAGACTTTGCATGGACCAAACTGGAACATAAGATTCATCCAAAGAGAATTCAGATTCGTTGAGATGAATATTAGGATAGAGTTTAAATGTCAGGTCATACAGTCCTCTGTGCTCAGACATTTTTATTGTAATCATTGTCGTGCTGGAATGAGAAAAAAATACAGCCAACCTTGTTCCAAGGAAGAAAGATCTCAATGTGACTCATTTAATGTGTGTCAACACTGGCACTTGCACCATCCTCTGTCACCCAGAGGGGAAAGAAGTTGATGCACGTTGCACAAGTTCTCCCAGAAAATCTATAGTGATTTATGATATAGACCAGTGGTTCTCAAACTTTTTACAGTATGTACCACATGAGAAAATATCGAGCTCACCAAGTACCACCATCATGAAAAACCTGAACATACAGTAGCAAACATATTAAGCTATAACATACATAGCTATTAGCTATGGACAGTTCATAAAGGAACTGGGCTGCACGGTGGTGTGGTGGTTAGCACCACAGCCTCACTGCAAGAAGGTCGCTGGTTTGAATCTCAGCTGGAGGGGGAGGTTCGAACTTTGTGGCCTTTCTGCGTGGAGTCTGCATGTTCTCCCCGTGTAGGCCTGGGTTCTCTCCAGGTTCTACAGCTTCCTCCTACCGTTGTGGTTGTTTGTCCCCTATGTGTTGGCCCTGTGATGGACAGGTAACCTGTCCAGGTGTACCTGCCTCTCACCGGTAATGCTGGAATAGGCTCCAGCTTACCCGTGACCTTTAATGTTTAATAATTTTATTAAAAAATATTTATGACTTTTGTACCACCAAGAGGGCTCTCGCGTACCACTGGTGGTACACGTACCACAGTTTGAGAACATAGGATATAGACAATTCAGTCTAAGTGTGTCTTATTTGAACAAAGTTGTAATATTTCACATACCTAATAGTTTTTTTCTATTGTAATCTGTTGCTGTAATAAAATTGATAAAAACGATCAATGTATTTACACTTAACAGTTCTACTTATTTTTGTACGGAAGGAAGACAAACAGATTCGGTAATTATGGCTTATTTTTTTTCTAAATCAAGATCAGCTTTGAACTTGATTTGAACGATCATCCATGTGCCAAAGAATCAGAATCAAAAAACAAAAAGAACAAAAGTTGAGAAGTGGGATTTTTCAGCCTTGGGATGTCACGGGGAATCGACGGCTCTGGGAATGTGCATAATGAATGTCAGTGTGTCATCGAAAGAGTTTTTATGTCATAAACATTTGCGGTCTTGCTTTAAGATTTGTGCCCACAGTCACTTAGCAGAGGAGTTTTTCACAAGCACCTGCCTCAGGCAGTTTATCTTCTTTCATTTTGAAACCTGTCAGTCTTTCCACTACTTGAATATTGTTACCACAGAAGCTGCTCAGCCGGATCTCAACATCAGAAATTACATTAATACCTTTCTGTCAGCAGTACTTTGATTCTACCTTCGCTTGAAAGACTAATCCTCTTTATTCCTGCAATACTGGGTCAGCGACATTCTGTAAGAGTCATTTATGATTCATAAAGCTTGCTTGACAGATCTGCAGATTAACCACTTAGTGAGTCATATTTGTTGCCAAAACCAAGTGAGAAGCACTTCTTGTGACATCTGAGATCTACATTGGAGATTTCTTGCATATTTCTTAACAGCTTTGTAACTGCACACCACAAAGTAGAAAATTACAAATAAACCAAATATACGATTCTGACATGTAGCTCTTGATATTGTCAGTAAAACAGGATTTGGAATATAACAATAGAAATTTACTTTTAAAAGAAATACAGACACTCAAGCTAGTATTTTAGGATGGCTGACTGGCTTTCTGAGAACTCGGTGTGTTGAGAGCTGTGAAGAAGGGTCTCTCCTGCAGGGCTGACATGTTCTTATTGGCTCTAGAAAAAAATATGAAAAGGAGTTGTAGCCTGAAATAATCAAGCAGCTGATTCTCTGGAGATATTTGTAGAAAAGATAGTTGGTTTCATTGACTCTTACTTGCTTGTGTCACAAAAAAGTTGAAGTAGAAGACCTACACAGAATCCTAGGTTGGTCATGAAATAGATTTCACTCTTCTAATATAAAACAGGGTTTCTTGCTGCATTGAAAACGTAACGCTTTTGCTCACTTTTAATCTGCTACATGACTGAATATAAATGTAAACAATACTCAAGTTTGTTAACTCCATCTTGCATTGTGTATCACTCACTGCTGAATCAGATAGCAGATTAAGTCTCATGCGTATTTCATTTTACTGTGTTTATGCTGATCCTACATATGTAAGCTAAGTACACATACTGCTCAAGGGCACTTGTGTGTATTTGCTCAGTTGAAATTGAAGAGCGACTATCAATAATCGTGCATTTATTCTGCTTTTTAGGTAAATTTCAACGAGCCTATTTCCATGCTACAGCGGTTGTCAGAGGACCTCGAGTATCACGAGTTGCTGGATAAGGCTGCAAAGTGCCACAGCTCTCTGGAGCAGATGTGTTACGTAGCGGCCTTTTGTGTGTCCGCCTACTCAACGACCGTCTACCGCACAGGAAAGCCCTTCAACCCTCTGCTGGGAGAGACGTATGAGCTGGACCGCCAAAGGGAGAGTGGCTACCGCTCCCTGTGTGAGCAGGTTAGTGCTCATTTGCTGTGTTTATGCCTGTAGAGATTTAAAGTAGCAAAAGTTTTTCTTTTAATTATTTTTTTATTTTAAGTAATATATTTTGTTTCTGGCGTTTTGGTAAAAAGCAAAAAAAAACAAACAAACACTTAATAGAACATTAGATTGTGATGCAGAATGGTAAAACATCTTTATAGGATTAAACCTTTCTGTATTTACGATGGGCCAGTGAGTAAATGAAAGTATACTCTTGAAGATGAATACTGCATTTGGAATTGAGGTGTGTGTGGTTCAGTAGAAATTTGTGATTCATGCTTGTGTAGGGCTTGTTTTTTTTGTCAAAGAAATATGTTTGAGCACATATTGTACATTGTACAAAGCAGGGATGGGCCAAATCTTCAAACAATGGCACCATGTTCAGATTCCAAAATGAATTGAATGTCCTTTCCCAGGTAAGTCACCATCCCCCTGCAGCGGCTCATCATGTGATCTCTGATCGTGGCTGGACTCTGAGACAGGAAATTACAGTTGCCAGCAAGTTCAGAGGCAAATACCTCTCCATCATGCCTTTAGGTAAGAGAGTAGTTATGAGAGAAAATGTTAAGCAGCATTAAGGATGTGATGCCAAGATTGTTCTCTTGCTTATATAAAACTCAAAAGCAGGAAACAAACAGTCATAATGTCCTTAAGTGACAATGACTTGAGGAATGTACCAGTGACAAGTCCTTAATAGAAGTAGTATCAATCACTCAGTGGTACGTTTTTTAATAAATATTTTTGGCTGACCTGTTTCTTTCCATTTGCATTTCCTGTTCGCTTGCAGGCACAATTCATGCAATCTTTGAGAAGAGCAACAATCACTACACATGGAAAAAAGTCAACACTACAGTGCACAACATCATTGTGGGAAAACTCTGGATCGATCAGGTAAAAGTGAAAGTCAACTTTGCCAACTAGTGGGGCTAATTTGGGAAAAATATAGGACCCAGGTAATAGCACAAGAGACATGGTAGTATGTTACAGTATTGTGTATTACCATGATTTCTTGCTTCAGCTAGAGATTCTACATGTCTTGCTGTTAAACATTTTATTTGTCCATTTTATAAAGTAAAATATTCAACACATACATTACTGCTAGTATATTTAACCTGAAAATTAAACCGTTTTCCTCAATTCTTACCCTAGATATCAACTGTAATCATGTAAAACAGTAATTTAATACACAACATATGTGACAAATATAACCTTGGAATTCTTAAAAAAAGCATTGTGCATTTTCTTTCAGATGCAACCTGCCCTAATCTTTAAATAAAACTGTCATCCTGATGTTTAGTTGTAATATATTGTAGTTAGATACACTACATACCTTCAGTGTGACTTTCCCTCTAACTCACTCTGTTCCTCGTCCAGTCTGGAGAGATCGATGTGGTGAACCACACCACTGGAGACCGCTGCCACTTGAAGTTCGCACCTTACAGCTACTTCTCCCGAGATGTAGCTAGAAAGGTGAGCTGCAGCCTAAAGTTTTATTGTACCTTACGAAGAAATTTCTCCATTATGAGAATAAAATTTCTGTTTCTTATTGTTTAAAGGCCATGATTTTTTTCTCCTGTATTTACTCTATTAATCCCATTGCTCATGTTTTCAGGTGACAGGCGTGGTGATGGACAAGGATGGAAAGGCTCATTATGTGCTTTCGGGCACATGGGATGAAAAGATGGAGTTCTCCAGGGTAATGCAGAGCAGTCGAGGAGGCGAGAACGGCACTGAGGGCAAACAGAAGACGGTCTATCAAACCCTCAAAGCCAGAGAGGTGTGGAGGAGAAACCCTTTACCGTAAGTATAATCATTGCATGCCTGAAGACTAAATAGACCACATTATGTCAGTAATTGGCAGGTAAGCTAGCGACTCCAACCCCTTCTCGTTTATTGTGTCTTTTAAGCCTGTTCAAATGAAGTTATTCCAACTAAAGTTAGTTTGAACACAAATTTTCATGGCTGCTGATCAGAAAAGAGTTATGACTCAGAGTGCTAATTCTCTTCTTTGTTTTCAGTGAGGGAGCAGAAACCATGTACTACTTCACTGCTTTGGCTCTGACCCTGAACGAGCCTGAGGAGGGTGTGGCGCCCACCGACAGCCGGCGCAGGCCTGACCAGCGTCTGATGGAGGACGGCCGCTGGGATGAAGCCAATGCTGAAAAGCAGCGGCTGGAGGAGAAGCAGCGTATTGCTCGCCGTGAGAGGGAGCGGGAGGCTGTGAGCCAACGCACCTCCAGCCAATCAGAAGAAGGTGAGAATCATATGATTGGGTATTTACTACTCCTCTCTTCCTTCTTTGGGGAAAATCCTGGAATTAAGGGGTAAAACAAATCTTTGTGATTCCCCCCTCCTTTCTTTTTTTCTAAAAGCCATCGATGAGGACTCTCTCACTGATCCTTCTTTAAAAAGCAAGTATTCCTCTTAAGTCTCTTGAACTGTCACTTCTTCATGCTTTAATGCATGTTTCCTTTTTTTTCTTTAATTCACAAGTTTTGAATCTTTCAGGTGCACCTCATGACAACTATCAAGCACTTTGGTTTGAGCAGTGTGAGGATCGAATCACAGGCGAGCAAGTTCACATCTATAAGGGAGGCTACTGGGAAGCTAAGGATCAGGGCAGCTGGGAAAATTGCCCCAACATATTTTGACCTTGTCATTAACAACAAAGTGCCCCGAAGATACTGACCATCACAGCCGCCTGGTGGATGGCTTCACAAAGCCCTGCTTGTCCCCCGCTTGGATGGCCGCCTCCCTCCAGTGACTCTCTGTTCTAGGAGATCTTCCTGGTCGGGTACTGCTGTCTGATTCAGAGGGAGAGCAGGATCTTCCCTCATGTGTCACATTTCGGCCTCAGCATCTAACCCTTTGTTGACGTAACGTATTTGAGATGAGTGGAATCAAAAACTTGACTGTCCTTTTGGCTCTAAATTAGGTCAGCATAAGGAGGAGGTAATTAAATAAGCAGTGCTTCCAAATCTGTCGTAGATGCTTCTTTTTGAGTCTGTCTGCTTAGATTTGCAGAGAAACTCGCACATGAGATCAGGAAATGTTTTTCGAGCAGATTGTGGTCATGTAGTATTCCTACAGTCATCCACAGCATTGTCTGCTTTGAAAATGAACTCTAAAAAAAATGGGGAAAGCCTGGTTAATATATATGTTTAAATCTAAATATGCTTAATCTTCATTTAATTGTCAACTGGTGGCCTTCAAAACATTAGTATATGAATCTTTTTTTCTGATTTAGTGTCTTAATATAATGAAGTGAAGGTTCTAGTGTGCTTGTGTGTATGACTGCTTATCTGCTCTTCCATCATGAAACAACATGGTCACTGTGCTTCACAGAGTGCTATAAAAAGACTCGATTGTCCAAAATATGGGTTGACAGTCCATATTGTCATGTTATTTGGTAATTATTTTTCCTTTATGAAGACTTAATGGTATATAAGATAGCAAAAGTTGAAGTTTGGCTGTGAAACATCAACATGACATATCGCCTTAAAACAAAAAATACTTAGACTTATAAGTGGTGTTGTGTACAAACGTGTTGAGAAAATTGTTGGAAAATTAGTGCAGAACACTTCGCATAAATAGTTTTTACTAAATTATCAAATGACCCTTTTTCACAGCTGGAATGATATTTTGCCAATAAACGAACCAAGTTAGATTGCAGTAAAATGTTTTTACCAAGTGAAGAGAAATGCAGGTGAGCAGAGAAAACAAAATGTAAATTCACTCGTGAAAATGAACATCACACCCGTGTGTTTGCTGAGGATTTCATACATATGCAAGTACTTTTTGACACCAAAAACATTAGATATAATGTGTGTCTGTGTGTGTGAATTTCATAATTTTGTTTGTAAGTGTACTTAAAAATGAAGAATAAAGAAGCAAAGAATTTAAAATCAGTTCAGATAACTATGATTTTATAAATGTAAAGAAATTCATATAGTATAGATAACTGTATTGTCTCTTTTTCTTGTACCTTTTGTTCCTCTTGTAATATAGGAAGAGGGCTGTCTTCATTTTCAGTGGAAAAAGGGAGTTTACATACTTGACTCAGCAGAGACATGACATGTTCAGTATTTTGTATTAACAGGAAAAAAAACTAATAAATGCTGTGATGTCAAACAAATTACTTCTCATGTTCTTTAATTTCAGTTGTTTCAGCAATTATAAATAATTTATTTAAATGAAGGTTTACTAAATTATTCCTCCAGGAGTCATTAATATAAAAAGACTACAGGCTTTTGGTTCTTCATTTAGTCAAATTAGTATTTGCATTGACTTAACAGTATATTTGTAAATACATTTTTAATTAGATTATGTGTACCATTGTTTTGTAAACTACCATTAGACTCATGCAAGAGCTTTGTTTATATGCCTGAGCGGGCTAATATGTTTACCTAATAGTTATCCATAAATGATGCTATTGGGTAGGTGCATCACCTAAAACACTTATTTAACCTTATTGTTTTCACTTGTTGGATGCACTTGGGCTGTCAAATTTCTGTGGAACTGACCTATCAGAAAATACGTGGCGTCTGTAATTCTGCAAGAAGAACAAATGTTCATGAAACCTGTTCAATCAGTTGAGGTGAATAGCACCCCAGTATGTTCGCACCTTAGGGCAAGGGGCAAGGGCAGTTTATTTGTATAGCACATTTCATGTACAGGACAATTCAAAGTGCTTTACATAAAACAAAGACATTACAGATATTTAGAATAGTAAAAGGCATCAACACATAATCAACACATAATCACAATTAAATAATAAATTACATTAAAATGATTAAAAGCAAGATAAGTTAAAAAAAAGTTACCGTGCAGATTTCATGCATAGGCGCATGAGAAAAGAAATGTTTTTAACCTGGATTTAAAAATGTCTACATTTGGGGAAAGTTTAATCTCCACTGGCAGTTTGTTCCATTTGTTTGCAGCATAACAGCTAAATGCTGCTTCTCCATGTTTAGTCTGGACTCTGGTCTGGACTAGTTGACCAGAGGTTTTGGATCTAAAAGCTCTGCTAGGTTTATATTCTCTGAACATATCACAGATGTATTCTGGGCCTAAACCATTCTGGGATTTGTAAACAAGCAGAAGGGTTTTAAAATCTATTCTGTGACTGACTGGAAGCCAGTGTAAAGATTTCAAAACTGGTGTGATGTGTTCAGATCTCTTAGTCCTGGTTAAAACTCTAGCAGCAGCGTTCTGGATGAGCTGCAGATGTTTAATGCTCTTTTTAGGAAGTCCTGTTAAAAGACCATTACAGTAATCCAGTCTACTGGAGATGAATGCATGGATGAGTTTCTCCTGGTCTTTCTGGGAGACTAAACTTTTAATTCTGTTGATGTTTCTGAGCTGGTAAAAAGCTGTCTTAGTGACAGCTTTGATGTGGCTGCTGAAAGTCAGATCTGAGTCTATCAACACTCCCAGGTTACGAACTTGGTTGGTAATTTTAAGAGCCCGAGTCTCCAGGTGTTTGCCAATGCTGACCCTCTTCTCTTTGCTACCAAACAGAATAATCTCAGTTTTGTCTTCATTTAATTGTAGGAAATTCTCCCTCATCCAGGTGTTTATTTGCTCCAGACACTGACACATTAAGTCTATTGGACTGCAGTCATCTGGTGACAGAGACACATAAAGTTGTGTATCATCTGCATAACTTTGATAATTAAAGCTATAGTTCTGTAATATTTTACCCAAAGGGAGCATATACAAGTTGAACAGAAGAGGTCCAAGGACTGACTCCTGGGGACTCCACAAGTCATGGCCACTCGCTCGGATTCATAGCTGCCGATCGTAACAAAATAACTCTGGCCTTCAAAATAGGACCTGAACCAGTTAAGGACCTCTCCAGAAAGTCCAACCCAGTTTTCCAGCCTGTGCAACAGGATTCTGTGATCTACAGCAGAGGTCCCCAACCCTGGTCCTCAAGGCCCACTATCCTGCAGGTCTTAGATGTCTCCCTGCTGCAACACACCTGATTCAAATGAATGGCTCAGTTGCAGACTTGTGCAGAGCCTGTCAGAGAGCCGTTTAATTTGAATCAGGTGTGTTGCAGCAGGGAGACATCTAAGACCTGCAGGATAGTGGGCCTTGAGGACCAGGGTTGGGGACCTCTGATCTACAGTATCAAACGCAGCACTGAGATCCAACAGAACCAGGACTGATACTTGACCAGAATCAGTATTCAACCTAATGTCATTTAACACTTTGACCAGAGCTGTTTCAGTGCTGTGATGAGGTCGGAAGCTGGACTGAAATTTATCAAGATGTCCACTTTCATTTAAAAAGTCATGAAGCTGGTGAAATACAACTTTTTCAATAATCTTGGAAATAAAAGAGAGGTTAGAGACAGGTCTATAGTTGTTCATAATAGAGGCGTCTAGAGTCCTTTTCTTTAGGAGTGGCTTAATAGCAGTTATCTTTAGTGACTTGGGAAAAATGCCTGATGCCAGTGAGCTGTTAACTATCAGTAGGAGATCACTTTCTACTGAGGTAAAAACTGTTTTTAAAAAGTCGGATGGTATCATGTCCAGAGTGCATGTTGTTGATTTCAAATGCCAAACTGTTTCTTGTAGGACTTTTAAATTCACCATTTTAAATTGCGACATAACATCAGAATTATTTCCAGGTTTTAGACACAGACTAGTTTTCTTGTGTGACTGTGTGGAATTAGTATTTTGCCTAATTGTTTTAATTTTTTGGCTAAAATAGTTTGCAAATTGGTTGCATTTCTCAGTGGAAAGGAGCTCAGGGCTTATCTGTATAGGAGGATTAGTAAGTTTTTCAATCATAGCAAACAGAGTGCGAGAATTGTTGACATTCCTGTTAATCATTTCAGATAAATGCAGCTCTCTGGCCTTGCACAGCTCATTGTTATAGTTACGCAGGCTTTGTTTGTACAGCTCATGGTGAATTTAAAGTTTATTTTTCTGTCATTTCCGCTCAGTTTTTCTGCATTCTCTTTTTAGGCTGGTAACCACAGTGGTGTTTCTCCATGGTGTTGTGATGGAACTGGGTTCCGGGTTCCACCCTGTGCCTGCTTCCACAGACACAGTGCAGTGGGCCGAGGCTCTGTCACCAGATGAAAGAAAACGGTGGTCGAAGGCTTGCGTTTACTTGGAGCTTTATTGTGGTGATTGCTCCTTAGGATGCGGTGAAGTGAACCAGCGCTGGTGATATTTACAACGATATTCACACTATTTACAAGTCGACTATGATGTCGTCCGCTACTCATTCACTGTTTTCACTTTCCCCAGTTTTCACTGTACAATCCATCTAATTCACCACCATCGGCATCATTCTCATCCTTCATCCAACAATCTTCATCCTTTCATTTATCAAACTCAATCCCTTCAGCCCCCCCCCTTAAACCCATGGTCAGTCCTCTTTAAAGTTTGATTCCCGGGTACAAAAAGGGGTGTGTCTGGCAGGACAACCAATCACATCACATCTCTACTCATGACATTCAGCTGAACACAATCTACTCATCAGGTAAGTAATCACATCAATTACATCATCCCCAAAAACTCACAGGTAAGTGAACAGGTAAAATACAAAACAAATAGAAACACTAACCATTCCCCTCCAAACAGGTAGGTATGTTTGTGTGTGTGCCGTAGGTGATTGGAACTACCACTATGGTGACAGCTGACCCTGTCACAGGTGTTTTCTGTTTGATCAAGGTGCTCTTGATTCTTATCGGTGCAACAGCATCCATTACATTCAAGACTTTCAGATTGAAATGATCCAGGAGTCCATCAACTGACTGCACTGGTTGTTGGTAACATGGCTATGGCCTCCACAAACTTAGAACTTGTTCTTTCATTAATGTACCTCTTCCTAACGGGGAAGCAGGTTGGTTAGACATTCTGAGTGATCAGTAAATCAAACAAAATACAAAAATGGTCAGACAAGGCCAAGTCAGTGACCACAACAGAAGAAATATCAACACCCTTTGAAATAACCAGGTCCAGAATGTGACCTCGAATGTGGGTCGGTTGTTTTACATGTTGCCACAAACCAAACATGTCCAATATGGAACAAAATTCCTTGACATTACCATCCGTCATGTTATCTATGTGAATGTTAAAATCCCCAGTTATGATGAAATGGTTAAAATCAGTAGAGATAACCGACAATAATTCAGAAAATTCATCAATAAAATTTGCACAATGTCCTGGACGTCTGTAGATGATTAGAAATAGGATTTTAGGAATGCCCCTTAAAATAAAAGTAAGATATTCAAAAGAAGTAAAATCAGCAAATGAAATCTCTTTACACTGGAATGAATCTTTAAATAAGGCTGCTTCTCCTCCCCCTTTCCTCCCGTTTCGACATTTATTCATAAAACTAAAATGAGGTGATGCTGTTTGATTAAGAACTGTAGCACTTGTGTCTTCTGTTAACCATGTTTCTGTCAGAAAAAGAAAATCTAAACTGTGAGAAATGAAGAAGTCATTAACTAACAGTGACTTGTTGGACAGAGATCTAACATTAAGTACAGCTAGCTTTATGAAGTTTACACTGGTCTCTGTTGTATTCTGAGTTATAGAAGGTATAGTTAACAGATTAGATCGATTTACCCCACAAGCTGATCGTGTTCGATTCCTTATCTTACTAACACAGGAATCCTACTGGGTCCAGGCTTGATCTCAAAACAGCTGTCAGTATTAGCGAAACTACAGCAAGGACCCTGAACGCATCATGGCATGTTATCTTTGTTATGAATTCTGCTGCTCTGGGAACCTCCTGCACCTCCTCCTGTGCCCTGCTCGGTCAGGACCTTAGCTTTACTCACTCATTTGCATGGCTGTCAACATGCTAAACTAAAATATCCCATTTTTTACACATTTTTGTGCAGTAATGCTAAAAATCATCCTGTTAACATGTCTGTAACATGTTTAGTTTTTTTTTGTGTGTGTGTGTGCTTTTCATTTTATTTATTTTTTCTTTAGTATGGCATATGAGATGCTGTGGCTGAGGATATCTACACTGAATCTGCAGAACACCTCCTACATCCTCAGAAAGGCCAGGCTATGTCAGGCAGCACGTTCTATGTAACTCTTTCCCTTCTTTTATACATGAATGGAATGTGAGGAACTAATGAAATGGGAAGCTAGTCTAAGGTAGAACAGAAGCTAATGCTAAATGGAGAAGACAAAGCCAGTCATGGAGCCGTTCAAATATTGTAGAAAGTGATAGAAGTGAAAGCATTACCACTGTTTCTTCTACTTGCATTTGACCTTGTATAATGTAGCTGTTTCTTCTTGAAAATTTCTTTTCTGGTGTTTATAATGTTTATGGCTAAGTCATTTTAAGGTGGTTTTATTTCATGGAAAAAAAAGTAAGTTACAGATACATAGATTATGATTATGCAAAAGCAAGATTTGGTCTGGGCTTGTAAAATCTAGTCTAGGTCAAGCTGTATTCAAAACAAAACTTAAAAGAAAAGTTTAAATAAACACGCAGACTTTAAGTAACATACAATTGATGTGTGTTTTAAGTAAACTTAAATGTAATCCCCATTCTGCTAACTTAAACTTTTCCGGAAGCTGTAAACTTTCGAGTGTTATCTTTAAATATGCTGCTGCTTCTCTTGTTATTCTCCGTGCCAGAAGAGCTGTTCCTTCCAATGTACACATCACCGGTGCCTCACCTGCTGTGTCATGCCAGCAGATTTATTTTCAGCTGGTTTTCTGAAAGGCAGACTAGAACCTACCATCCTATACATGGTGCAGAGAGAAATGGGGAGTTAGGGAAAGCTAGGGAGGGGCTTAGGGTTCGGGTAACCTCACAGCTGTTGTGACCAAAGGAAGGGACTGATGCACCGCATCACACTCAGGACACACCCTGCCTACAGTACAGTGTAGTGCAGTGCAGTACGAGAGGTAGCTGGGAGACGGTGAGAGTGCATAACAGGCAGCTACAGCCTGTACAGAGGGAGGGATGGAAATGCTGAATCAGTGAAACTGCATGAAAGCCTGGGAGAGGGTGGAAGAGAGTAAACGGCAGAGAGAGATACGAGAAAAGTAATGCCAGGATAGATTGGGAAAGATGCACTGATTATCTGTGGAGTTGACATTTCACCCAAAATATTTCTGTCATAGACTTTAAATAGAATTTTATTCTCCGTGTGGATTGTGAGTTGGTTTAAAGTCAGAACTGGGCCTTTCCATCAAGCCAGAGAAGTGAGGTAAGATTTCACAAATCTATATGTCTGTTTTTTCTTGTAGTTTTATCCACAGTGTACTCAGTGACATCATCATTGGTACAACTGATACCTCCCACGGAGTGAAATACTGATGCACCTTAGCAAAAACCCCATGATCTACACTGTAGGCACCAAACTGTACTTTTGTTGACTGTATTTTCTATATTTTATATTCTTTTACTTGCTGCACTGCTTGCTCTCAGTCAGATGGAGGTAGATAAGCCAGTGCATTTGCCGAGGTTGTCCCGGGTCGCAGTGTGTGGTGGTACCCATGGCAACGAGTTGTCTGGAATCTATTTGGTGAGAGAGCTACTAAAGGTCAAGAGAAAAGTGACGAAGAAGACTCAAGAAGAGGATGAAAAGCCCTCAGTGCTGATGGTGCTCTCAAACCCAAGGGCCATACAGCAGTGCCGCAGATACATGGACACAGACCTGAACCGCTGCTTCACTCATGCCACCCTCGAGTAAGGCAATAAGAGGAGACAATGTTGCCCATGGTAACAGGTCTGATAATAATAAGATGTCTGTCTTTCAGTGGTTCATTATCAGATGCGGCCCCTTACGAGTTCATCCGTTCCCAGGAACTGAACTCCATGCTGGGTCCCAAAGGTACTAAGGAAGCAGTGGATCTTATTTGTGACCTTCACAACACAACCGCCAACATGGGCCTATGCTTCATTGGATACTCTGACAGCGACTGGATCTGTCTTCACATATTTCAACACCTGCAGGTAGAAAAACGACAACTTTCCTGTAAGAATTCACTAGAACACAGAGAAAAACACAAATTTAAAACACCAACAAAAACAAGTTTCTTTAACCAAAGATATGGTTCTAAGAAAATTACTGTGAAATGGTCCTTCAGGTAAATACTGTTGACCGTTGTATAATTTTAATAATACAAAATCATCTCTGACAACTAAGGGCACATAACTGTACGTTAAAGTACAAACAAATAGAGGGGCTAGGAGTGCCCAAATAGGGCCTGCCAGCCCTTTACATCTGGACCGCCTATTAGATATCAAAACTATTTTGAGTATGTCACACTAGAAAGACTGACTCACACCTCAATGACATACTAGTAATGTCCAAAGCTCACCTTCATGTGTCCCACCAGTGTTAGTAATTGGCCTTATTGAGCATGCATTAGTTGATGTTGATGACATTTTGCACTATATTTGGTTACAATTTAGTGCCTGCCATTTTTGTTTCTTGCTTTTTTAACTATGCCTTTATTGTTATTTTGCCATACTGATGTTATTTGCAGTGATGGAAGAGAATGCATTTGCATGCATGAACAATAATTAAAAGAACTATTATTTATATTTATTTGTGTTTCACCCTTAAATTCGCTGTTTTTGGCCTGCGGCTCACTGGTACATTTTCACTTTGGCCATTGGAGGCAAAATGTTTGGGCACCCCTGGGCTAAACTATCAATAGTTAGATGTGGTGGTTTGCACAGTTGCCTTGCAGCAATAAGCCTCTGAGTTGTGACCTTGGCTGTATCCCTCCTGTCTGGAGAGTGTATGTTCTTCTTGTGTGATGCTCCAGATTCCTCCTAGTCCAAAAATTGTTGGGTGATTGTAGCTTTATTGTAATTTTACAATATCTACTTTACCCGTTTATTTACAAATTATAGTAAAATATGCCATGTGCATAGCATTTAATATTATTTGGAAAGGTAAAATTACTAAATAAAATAAAACTTACATTCTTCAGAGTTGCACGTAAAAACTAACATCCTGTCCAGTAATAATTACATATCCAATCAATATCATAATTTAAATGACTGCTAATATTCCTCCATAAAGATCAGTTGTCTTTCCTCTGTTTGAAGACAGTGTTGCAAATGGCTGCTTAGCAGGTTATTTTTTGCCTCTTTACCTGGTATTTCTTGGAAGCAGAGCACTATGCTATATATAGCCATTAGAAATAAAGAATAAAAGAGATCATTTTCAATCCAACAGCCTATTCCTGGTGTCAGTGAGTGTGGTGTGGGGGTTGGCAGCTTGGAAAATCCTCTAATGATTTATAATCTTGAATTACGGCTATCTGCTGTTTTTGGAAATCTAAGCTCAGTACATGTTCATTTACTAAAGGTCTACGTTTAACTGTTATTGTTACACTGAATTACCTTGTGAATTTACATGTTTGTTGCAATAAATGTATGTTTAGACAGAACAAATGAGTAAAAGGGGTCATCTCTATTTTCATAGAGACAAATGCCAGACACACCAATGAGATTCATTCATTTTGACGTCTCCAATAAAGAATCATATTCCCTTGACTCAGTAGGAAAACATGGCTTCGGTGAGTTTCATTATTTTTACTATGCCAGTGTGTCAAAGACATTTGCATGGTGGATAATGTGTTATATTTTCCATCTAAAACCTACTTTTTGCAGCCATGGAGATCGGCCCTCAGCCCCATGGGGTGGTGAGGTCAAACACCTACACAGCAATGAAAGTGGGAGTCCAGCATGTGCTGGATTGGGTCCACTTCTTTAACTCAGGTACATCATCTGCCAGATTAGCAACTGAGTGTTGTTGTTGTACTCTGCAAATCAGACAGATCCCCTCTTTAGAGCTTTTAGCATCTTTAAAACTTTTGTTTGTTTGTTTTTTGCTGTAACTATTTTTATGGCTGCTCTACTTTTATAATCAGGGACTGTATTTGAAGGAGGATTTGTGGATGTGTTCACCATGGTTAAAAACATTGACTACCCAAGAGACAGCGAGACTCATTACATCACAGCAGCCATTCATCCTCATCTTCAGGTATGGCCAGAGAAGTATTTATGGCTTCAGGATGTAAAAACTTTATTACTAACCTACTTATGTAGGTTAGAATTAACCTGGATTTAGGTGAAATAACATAATCACTTAACAAAACATGCATAAACTTCCAAACAATAAATCACAGGGCAGATTTTAGTTTATAAGGATACAATCAAATACAGAGCCGCTTTTGTCCAGAGGAATATAATTAGCCTTTGTAAAAGGCTTCACAATTAACCATTTAGTGTCAACTCACCTGCTGCTTATTAATCACATGTGTTTGTGAGTCAGTCCCTTCATTATATATAAATCATGTTGTAACACAGGGTGGAACCTTTTCATGAAAAATGGCACCAGCGAGCATTGTGATCAAAAGACTTAATGCAAGTAATCTTAAGCTTATAGTTTACATTGTGAGTTGAATGAATCCATTTAATCTTTTTAATGAAAAGAAGGTACCATGAATTGGGATTCTTTCCACCTCTTAGTTTATTTTATATAGAAAAGGTTATAAAAATGTAATGTGATGTTTCCAGTTGTATCTATCAAATATTGTCCAACAAAACTAAGCCAATTTAGGGAAGAAATACTCAAATGTAAACACGTGCAATAAGTAAAACCTTCTGATTTTAAGGCTTTGATTAAAAAAACGTAAGATTGCTCTGGAGAATGCAAATGAAAGAATTTAGTGATGTGTAAATCCTTTAAAACCACATCTTAACATTTAATTTAAATGCTAGAAAAATACATAATAAATATTGAAACTGAAAAATGTCACTTTAAATTTGATGTCGACAAATTTTATCTAAAATGCTGGGGCAGGGGCGGCCAAATTACAAATGATTTTATATTTGAAATGCGAACAGGTAAGTAACACAACTTCAGAAATAGACATGTATAAAGGTTTGTCACTAGAACCAAGATGGCTGTCAGTTTAACAATCAACATCTCATTGAAATCTTTGGGTACTCAGGCAGCAAAGCATAGAAAACAGCAGGATTTTTATGTGGATGTTTCTGCATAGACTCAGGAACAGTGATAACACTTTTGTTTGTATCAACAAATTTCAGTTTAAACCCAACCTGTCAACAAAAGAAAGTAAAAGCAAATGTAAACTTTCACCTTCACTGGGCTCAAGTTAAGATGAACTGAGGTGCATTTGTGGCGATGGTTTGCACTGATGGTTCTGGGTTTGAACCTCAGTTAAGATTGTGCCTGCATGGGCTCCTCCTGAGTAATCCAGCTTCCTTTGACAGTTTTAAACTGCACCTAATAATTGTTGTAATGCAGTTGCACCAGCACATTTTAGCCTAAGACAAATTTCCTTCAAGACACTAAACTTTATGCTATCTTTATAAAAACAACTAATTTAGTATTTTTGAAAAGCGGCAGAGACCCTTTGTATGGATGTCAAGGGACATTTTAGAGCGGCCATCAAGAATACATTAATAGACTTCACTTCAAAGTTTTAGCTTGGTGTAATCTTCTTAATTGCCTGAACACATGAAAAAAACAAAAGGTCACAAGTTTCCTTCTGCTTAGTTTTTATATTGAGCAAAGGCAATCGTCCACCTAAATACTTTAAAATGGCAAATTATTTGGGAATATTAATGCTTTGACAATTCTGTACCCCACATTTAGATTCTCAATCACATGAAACTTCACAAATCTCACATGTGGTGTTTATTTTAATTAATCTAATTGTCTATTTCTCCTTACAGGACCGAGACTTTTGCCTGCTCCACCCACAAGACCCCCTGTTCCAGACATTCTCAGGGGAAACTCTGAGGTACAAAGGCAGCGAACCTCTTTACCCTTTCTTTATCAATGAATGTGCCTACTATGAGAAGGGCATTGCGCTCTCCCTGGCCCGAAAGAAGCGCGTGATGATTCCTGCAATCCGAGTGCAGACGGCTGACGAGAAACAAGCCACTGAGCAAAGCTTTGCATCAGAGGAAGAGGAGTGAGGATGTTCCTGACCTGATGAGACAGATGTGAAATACATTTCTAAGAATGATTTTATTGAAATGACAGCACTTGTGTGCTTGCATACACTCACACACAATTTCTACATGTACAATAATGAACTGTTTCAGCTCACAAATGTCACACATTACAAAGCATTCAGGGATAGAATAGCTTCTCATGTCCGATTCCTCATAAGAGTTATAAAACTACATGTACAGCATCATTCACAGATGTCCATGGATAATATGAAACTTAAGGAGGCGGTGCTAATCTTTTAACATACAGCATGGTTTAAAGGGTAATAATGTTGATAGTGGTTTCCTTTATTTCCCCCCCAAATGTGTTTAATTACCTAGTTATTTACATTTTCGAAAAATAGAAATTCCCTACTGATCACTACAGCAATATTCAGGATATGTTCAAAATCATTAAGTGCAAAGGAATACTGTAGCTTATCATAATACGACTTTTAAAGTACATTCATCATGGCAAGAAGAGAAAAGCTGTTTCCCTTAAATCCTGCTGAATTTGAATTCTTTACCTTTTATAATGGCAGTAACAAAATGGAACACACAGATACGAATATAAATAAAATAAAATGACATCAAACATCAGATAGGAAACCAAATTCACAAAAAAAGATTGTACAAATGGATAAGATCAAGAAAACAGTAAGTATTGAAACACAACTATGTTGAGTAAATGATGAAAAAATTGTAGAAAAAACAGTATACAAAAAAGTATAAGCAGAGTCTGACATTCACAATTGCAATGAATAAATAAATATGACTTCAATTTAAAAGACAAAAGCACAGAAACATAAACACACAGTAGTCTCATTGGTGCCACATTATCTAACTGCATCAAAGCAGTTGCAGCACAAATCAGCAAACCCCTGTTAACAAAAATAGAAAGAAAATGTTTTTTGTCTTGTACTGCAAACAAACTCTGGGTGTGTCTCGTACAGCAGTGCATTACTGACAGGTAGTGTTTTAGGTCCAACAAAGGGGAAAATCCATCACACTCCACTGTAAATGTGGGTGCGATCCAAAGTCGAGCAGGAGAAGTCAGAAGTCAGCTTCAATATGTACCATGTACTCCAATCTATACTGCTGCTTTGTATGCAACATTTATATTGATGGATAGCAATCTGTGACTTTGAATACACTTTCCTGTTAAATAGCAGTTTAAAAACTTTGTTTTAATTCAGTTTTTTAAGAGTTGTTTGCCTTTTATGTTGGATTGAGTAGTAATAATAATTATTATAATAATAAACAAAAATCTGAATGTTTGCTTATAATTTTTAAAATGCTTAACTCAGTTGTTAGCCCATTACAGTTTGGATCAAATTACATTGTGTACAACTACTTTTATAAAAACACCGTACAAACAACAACGACGAAGAAGCAACATTTCTGTAATCAGATATGACAGATTAAATGCCGTAAACTGCACAGAAAACCTGTTTTTCAATGTGTCATTACAAATGGGTGATGATACACTGACATGTTGACCTCTTTCTTATCTAACCACAGTTAGCTGAAAACATTTGTTTTAATTTTAACTTCCAAACAAGTTTGTTTTGTACTGCCATGACTGCAACTTTTGTTTAATGTTTGCAGCTACCTGAGTGACTTCATTACTACATACCTATAGAAATTATATGAAAATTCAAACGTTTGTTTAACTTGACTTAATCTATGTGCAGAATGAAACTGGGACACAGCTGATTCCTCACACATGTATGGCTGTAATTACTAAAACAGCTACTGAAGAATTATTGGCATCCTAACTGGTATTTGATTACAGAACCTTTCACAGGATAACAGCTGCCAAGCCATTCTTGTAGAAGCTTGCTGCACATACTTATTTTCAGTTTCGACCTCTCTTCCACAGTCATAGGTTTTTGTTTTTTGCAGTAGAAGAAATAATCTCTCTTCAATTTAGGGCTCTATGCAGGCCTTTTAAAAAGGTTAATCTTCCCATTTTTAGTTTTCTTGTGTAAGGTCGGCTGTGAAATTCACATTGTCATCTTGCTGAAAGAACTAATTCCTTCACATAAAAACTAGCTTTCTGGCACTAGCTAACACAGTGTAATCTAAAATATCTTAATAGCTTCTAGTTTTATCATTCCTTTGATATGCTCAACATAGCCAGGGCCAGAGGTGGGAAAAAACTCCACAGCATGACAGAACGTCCACCATGCTTTACTATGGTCAGAACATTTTTTTTCTTTTCTCATTAAAAGTTACAAAATGCCTTTTTTTCTTGGTGGCATCATGTTCTGAAAGAATCCAATTTTTTTTTTCTTTTTAAGCAATACTACATGGGTTTCCAACCTAAAAATGATGTGCTTGTGTTTTTCTTTACGGCACCTCTTAACATGCCAGCAACTAGATATCAACACTGGTCGTTTTGGACATGCACCACCCATGGCTGATTCAGCAAAAAAGCACAAGAGGACATTATCAGAGCAAGCAAAGAATGGAGAAAGTGACAGAGCAAGAGATAAGACAAAGAGTCAGCATTGGACTGACTTTTATTAACTGGAAAGCACTCAGAGAAGAGACAGGATGCCAGATGGATGCCGAATTTGCCTTCGTTAGGGGGCACCAAAGTGCAAAATTCTGCCACAGTTCAGAAGAATTTCTGATTATCTAACACAGATTTGGCTTCATCATTTAAAAAAAGAAAAAAAGATTTATTGTACTGGTTACCTCAGGTCATGTATTCTAACTGAAATCAATACAAAAGAGCCAATAATTGGGTTATGTTCATATTCTACATTACTATATTTGATTATAAAGAATTGGTTTGTTTGGATTCACTCTAGAAACAGTGTATTTATTTCAAGGATGCCAAGAATTCTGACCTGGACTGCATGCTGTAACATAAATGTCTTTCTGGCTGACTTTGCAAACCATAACCCCCAGAGAGATAAGTAAAAAAAAATCAAATATACTAATGCAGACTACTTTAGGGTCATCTGTGTATGTACACTTTAATCTATCAGGGAAAAAACCACACAGATTAACCTACATATTGTTCCTTTGACATCAATTGAAAATGCATCTTGGTGTCAGAGCGGGGGGATGAACTCTAAACAGGCTTTGCGATCCAGAGTTGAGTTTCAGACTACGCTACCCGGTAGGCGGTCATGCGGTAGTAGTTTTGACTGTGGCTGCGTGCCGCCCACACCAGCAGCGCAGCGGCCATCATGTGGAGAGGAGAGGAAATGAGGGCCAAGTAAAGGGACCAGCCCAGAGAGCCATCCACCTTATCAGGAAGCATTGACACCCTGTGGAGAAGGTCCATCCCGGCCAGGTAGCAGCACACTGTGGCTAAAGTGCAGAGACCTGCAGGGCACAGGATGAGTAGTATGTAGACAGACCTGCTCAGCATTTCCTCATCATCAGGTTTCAGACAAAAAAAATATTGTTAGAACCATTTTGTTTAGAAATGTTTTTAAAGAACTATAGGCCTTTCTTTCCTAGATTTGAAAAACAATGACAGGTTCTGTTTTCTGTATTTTCTTTAGCAGATTGTTTATTCAGGATAAAATCTATTTATTTGTTTAACATATATTAACTGGATTTTTCACATGCTTTTTTTTAACATTACTGGATTCAAACTAAATCCTCAGTGGCACAACTCTAAAGTTTTCAAATGTGGATTACTACAATCAGACTCCAAAAACCTTTTTAAAAAGGAGCTATTATGCTCATTTCAAACACTGTGTTTTAGCTGTAATCTCAGTGCAGCAGCTGTCAGAAAGAAGCTCCTGTCTCTTTAGCGCTCCCTTCCCTAAAAGCCTACTTTGCTCTGATTGGCAGGCTTTGCAGAAGCTCGGAGGCAGCACCTGGTGCTCGTGAGCAGATGTGAATGTTGGGACTACAGTTTGTAAAACCACTTAGTAACATCAGTATTAGTTATAATTAGAAATTGTAGCGTCTCCAATCCATCTGTACATGTTTAAATTCAAATACAACCCAGTACTTGATACTGAATAGCATGTCTAGAAAATTTTACAAATTTTGAGAAGTACATTTATTTCTGTAAATACCTCCTATAAATAGTGGCTATATGTGGGTAACATACTCATTTAAATGATAGAAAATAGCAAAAGTGCAAATATTTATGACCCCATATAGAAATCTGTGATGAGATAATGTCATCTTAGCACAGCAGTAGAAAAAAAAAGGAAAACTGATTGCTAAGAGTTTGATGCCTGACATTGTTTACTGAAACAGTTTATGCATTATACAAAAAGACAAAAAGAATGATGCAGTGGAACAGGTCTTACCAGCCAGGAGGTGAAGCACTCCTATCCCAAGTGTTGGAGCCAGGCTTCGGCAGAGGCAAGCACAGAACCCAATCAGGCCTGCCAAAACCACAAGACCCAGAGAAACTAGCGGCAGCAGAAACTGGCATCTCCACAGATCTTCACATACAGATACAGGAAGGTATGACTTGTCAGTAAGTTAGATGAGGCCATGACAGAAAACATTAGTCTGATAAGTAGCAACATGTTATCACACATAATTAATAATTTCTCAGATGTCTTAGTGCAACTGCTATAAGTGGAGAAGGATAAACTTGATATTGAACGTACAGGTGCGCAGCATGTCTTCGCCACTGTTGTGGTTTCCTGGTTCTTTGTATTTAGGGGTAAACTGCTCTGGTAAAGTGAAGCTTCGACACTCCAGCACCATCTTGACATCTGAAAGGGTTATTCATCAGTAATTTTGCACTTTATTTATACAAAGGAAATTATTTTCAGTGTTTGCTGATTGGCAGGGGCCACCAACTCTGTTCCTCGAGAACCATGTCCTGCAGGTTTTGGATGTTTCCCTACTGATTAAATGGATCTCCAACAGCTTGTTGTCAAGTTCTGCACAAGTCTATTAATGACCCAATCATGACCCAATCAGGTGTGTTGCTACAGGGACACATCCAATACCTGGGAGATAGTGACCCTTGAGGACTGGAGTTGGTGATCCCTGTTATAGAGAATATAAACAATGCAAAACAATTGATGCCAGCATCATACAAAAAAAAAAAAAAAAAAAAAAAAAAAGGAAAAAAAAAACTTAGGAGCGGCATGTGTACACAAATGTGTTATGTCACGCATGGATTTAGGACTTAAGAAAAGTCATTGTCACAGTTCTGCAAGAAGAATACAAGTCTGGTCTTGCTTAATACAAGATTTTAGGTCTCAATAGGCCACAGAATAGAAATAGAATAGAATGCCTTTTATTGTCATTACACACATATACAATGAGATTAAGCCATCACTAATGTCAGTGCAAAGAGAGCAGTATAGAAGATAAATAAATAAAAGATCTAAGGTATAAAATATTTACAAAAATAAACAGATGTACACACTCCTTGAGTTATTTGCAGATATAAGTATGATGTATATACCTGTATACTATACATGTATATAGTGTTCGAGCTGAAAATATATAAATTACACTGAAACATATTCAAGTCAGAAAATATATTGCACATTCAAAGTATTCTTGCACGTATTATGATATGTTGTACATGTCACATGACAGAAAGTATTGCACATATGTCGTTAGTGTCCCAAGTATTTCACATTTGAAGTCCTACAGGAGTTCAGGGCAGTTATTGCTTTTGGAAAGAAACTGTTTATCTAATTACTATTCATGACGCTCCATAGATTTTCAATTGAAGGCAGATCAGGACTGCAAGCAAGTCAGTAAAGCACACAGTCTACGAAGCCATGTTTATTAAGTTGTGCAGAATTATGTCTGATGTTGCTGAACTAAATGTGGTCTCCTGCTTCACGGGAGGAGCATATGACTCCTTCAACTTACAGAGCGGTTCCGAGGGCCTGCGCCTCAAACAAGGAGCGGCTGGTAACGCATGGATCATTGGTACATTCTTTTTAATTGAATTTAACTATAACAGTAACATTTTATAATAATAATTAGTTTTATTGGGATATCAAGGTTATGCTATGGATCCCAGATTAATAAGAAAGTAGGGCCCACTAGCATATTCTTTCAATTTATGAAGAGATTCATATTCACCAATCTAAGAGGACAGATACAAAAAAATTCCACAGTACTGCATGTTTCTGAACCTGACAGAGGGTTTTCTAAAGAAACGTCTTAAGAACAACTTACGAACAAATTTAGGAAGATTTGTAAGAAGATATTGGGTAATGGGTAATGATCAGTTCATTTTTCGGACAAAGTGCAAGTTATTTCTGCAGACTACCAGAACTGTCCCCTTCAGTGATCAGATTCAACACTGTTGTGTCGTCTGTGAATTTAACAACGCTGTTGCTTGTTATGGGCTGCAGTGCAGTCAAACCATCCTGCACAGTATGTACAGAGAGCAGCAGAGGAAAGGGTTCCTATGCTGAGACAGGATGGAAGAGCATATGGGCCCATCCTGACTAATTAGGGCCCATTTGTTAAGAAGGCCTGTATCAAAAGCTAGATGTGGGTTGTATTTATAAAGCGCTTTTCTAGTCATGTTTACCACTCAAAAGGCTTTAACACTACTAATAAATGCTAATAGTAAGTGCTATTGCTCTATCACACGTATTCACTCCCCGATAGAAACATCGGGAGGCAACGTGGGTCTCAGTGTTTTGCCCAAGGACACTTTGGCATGTCGTCAGGGTAATCAAACCCCTAACTCTCAGATGACTGCTCTTCCTCCTGAGCTACAACTGCTGCCTTAGTCTGACATCATAGAAAACAGTCCTCAGGGTGCGATGGTATTAAACAGAGCTGTAAGGCACAAATACCAGCTTGCATACACTATGTCTCTTTGTTCCAGGTATTGAAGTACAGTGTGGAGGAGAAAAGAAATGGTGTCATCCACTGACCTATTATAACTGTATCCCTACTGGCAGGGTTCAAGCTAAAAAATATTAATGAAAAAGCCCCAAGGCCTTGACAACTGAGTCACCATATTTGCACTGCAGATGTTGAAGAACAAAAGTTTTGGCAATTGCATTGAGATTAAAAACAAAAACAAAAACTGATCAGTGATTCTTTTGATGGAGTTGGGTCCTAAGAGGAGAGTCATGACCCATTATTATTCGAAAAAAAACTAACCCTTTGGGGAATGTTACTTTTATACCCAATCCTGACACCCTCACTTGTCACCAGTTAACGTTTATGCTCTTACGTATAACTGATAAACTCTTCTGCCTTTTTTTTTGTCTCTATCCTGACTTTTAAAGTGTGTTGCTGATATACTATGAGGTAAATAACGAAGAAGCTTTAACCTGGAGCTTCTGAGGAGGTCTGAGCCTTTTTCCACTTTTATCCAGTTGGTAATCCAGCCTGGATCATGGGACAGATCGGGATCTGAGTGGATTACTTTCTCCATTTAAGTATTTAGGGGAAAACAATTAAATCAACAAACACTGAATTAAGGCAAGGGTTGCTACACTAAGTCGGTGTTTTGTGAAAAAAAAAAACAAACAAAAAACGTTATGGAAATACATTAGATACATAATCTGGGGCAGGTAAAGCGACAATCAAACTGTAATGAAAATCTCTGCCACACACCTCAAACCTGGCAATGAGCCTGATCTGAACTTCTAACGACACGTCAGTCTACATGAGCGGTGAGGTCAGTTACATAAACATACCTGGTTCCTTGTACCAGTGAGCGGTGGCAGGAACGATCACACACCTCCACCAGAGGCCCGCAGTCCCGTTGAGGCGGAACAGAGTGTCGCTGTAGGTTTTCTCATCAAACTCTCCATCCATGAACTCCTCGTACATGGAGTGCAGCTCGGACACGTTGGCCTCTCCGCGCACGGTGGGACTGCTGTACTGGTACCAGTGCTGCGTCCCGATGGCCACGGACAGATACACGGTAGCCAGTATGCTCAGCACGCAGGCGATGACCAGAGCTGTGGCGTAACGGTTGTCGACCATTGTTCATGGAAATGAACGCGCTTCAAAAAGGATTAAGTTGGGGCCAATAGTCGAAACGTCGTGCATCAATTTTGTCAGCATACAAGGCTTCTCAGCTTCCTTTCCCTTCGTCAGTCTCTTTTAGTGCAGTCACTCTGGCACTGAGGCTTCAGTGAAAGATTCTGTACAACAGCCAACGGCAAGGGTATATTTTAATAACTGAAACTCATATCCAGCTTTGCACACACACGATAAGCGTCAGCAGCCCTGCAGCCCGGCTTGGATGCGCCATCTGTTCCCTTGTCCCATTTCCACAGATGGTGGGTGGCCCGAAGCTGCGAAGGATATCTCACAGCTAGTCCCCAATAACAATTCCCTCCCCAGCAAAGGAAGTTAAACAGACCGTTATAATATGCCACGTTCTGTTCCGTTAAGCATTTACCAACAAATGCTAATTGCATGGGTCTAATTTGGACTGCAGGTCGATGCCGGGTGCATCCAAGATGCAAGGGGTTGTAAACATACTAATCCCTGAGCTTTCCACTTCCGTTTCCGGTGATCAGTGGACGTCCAAACGGTTTTTTTTTCTGAGCCGCTACGGAGAGGGGCATAGGAGAGTGTAGATAGACGAATGGTACATCACAGCAGGGATATGACAATGAAAAAGAGTGTGCATGTAAACATTTCTATCCTCACTTTATCCTAATTAACTTATGCACTGGGATGCAAGAGACAGGCGTCTTCAAACAGAAGCAAACAGTCGAAATGACAAGTATCATGGGAATAACATCTAAGATAAGAAGGAAAAACTGTTCAAAAGATCTACCGAGGCTGGGATGTTTCTTTTTTCAGGTCGGTGCAGCAGGACAATGCATTTTATACATCATAGCCCAAGGGTCGGTTTCATAATCCGTCCATGTCTTTTAAAATCACATTGAGCTTTTGCTTGAACCAGTTTGATCCTGTAATGTTAGAAAAGTTAACTTTAAAGTCAGTGATGCAGCATAGATCTCAGCTTTGGTTGATGCTTGAATTTTCTTTATACCTTGTTTGTTTACTTGAGCAGTGGTGATGAAAAAATACAGCTGTATTTTTTTTGTTTTAAACTTTCTTTACTCTCTTTTTTTAAAGCTTTTCACTATAATATTTACACCAGGGCTCACAAGACAATCCACATGAATAGCTTAAAATTAATGAGTGATTTGAAAGTTCCTGCAGATTTATAATCAGCATAAGGGGTGTTTCTAGCCTTTAAGGACAGCCTGGGCTGAGCCCAGACCTGATGTAAAATCAAAGATGAGCAAAGGTTTTATATATATATATATATATATATATATATATATATATATATATATATATATATATTATACATTACATTACATATATACATTAAGGTGTTATAGTAGACTGTAGTACACATAGACTGTAGAGTACCTACATTATAATTTAATATTTAGATGGAGACACTGTTGGGGATGGATATGGATATAGTGGTTTTCTTTAGAGTTGGTACACTATAGACAGACTCCGACTAGAGAATCCTTAATCAGCTTCTCTTGTAATTGTTATTACAGCCCCTGAATTATAAACATATATGTGTGTGGGTATTGTTTAAATAAACAGAAAGAGAGAGCAAAAATACACGTCATTATTAACCAATTAATAATGTAAGTCATCTTAAACAAGTAAACTAAGTTACTCTGTAATAAACATGCATGAAATTAACTTTAGGTTGAAGTATACATGACAATTCCATTCTTAGGTAATACAAAGGCAAAATAAGCATTATCTAATTATTCTGAGTAGTAAGCAAACAAACAACGATAGCCCAGTCAACATAAATAATGCACGTGGCACATTGCTAGTATTAGCCTGCAAAACGAACTGAGCAACAATATTTATACATCCCAAAATGAGTCAAACTCACTTCTTGCTTCTTATAACGCACACAAGAAAAGGCAAAAGTCTGTCTCTGTCCACGTTATGCGTGTCCCCTGTGGCTGCACAACTACTGAATGCGATTCTGCGGTCCATGTGCTGATCTCATTCAGGGGTGCTCGGAAAATATGCCAGTTGACAAATAGGCTTTCAGACTTGGACGAGTACAAACTTGCATTTTTCACATCCAGCCTAAAGGCTGCCAAGATACCCTTTTATTAGAACAAGATCTGCAATGCTCCCAACACACAATTGTTCATGGTCTTTAACTCTCTTCTATCTCCACCACCTGCTCAGCCACCCACTGTGTTGACTGCAGAAATGTTTGCATTGTACTTCACTGAAAAGTTTGACACCATCAAAAACCAGTTCCCTGAGCCTGACCAATTAAGGCTGCCCAACTGGTGCCTCACTCTGCTCTTTCCACTTTCTAAATGAGGGCGAAGTCTATAAACTTCTAGTCAACTCAAAACCCAGGACTTGTCCTCTTGATCCTGTTCCTGCCGACATCCTGCAGAACATTCTACCTACAAACAAATCTGCAGTAACCCATATTATCAACTCCTCTTTTAAATCCGATGTCTTTCCCTTTGCCTTCAAGAAAGCTTGGGTTATCCCGCTGCTAAAGAAACCCACACTCAACCCAGCTCAAGTTGAAAACTACCGGCCGGTCTCACTGCTTCTGTTTATGTTCAAACTATTAGAGCGTGCTGTCTTCAGTCAGGTCTCACAGTTCCTCCATAACAACAACCTGTTTGATCCGTATCAGTCTGGCTTTAGGCAAGGCCACCCTACTGAAACGGACTCCCTACGGCTTGCCAGATCTGTTAATCCTCAATACTTATACTGCTGGACCGGTCTGCCTTTGACACGGCCAACTACCAGATCCTCCTCTCCACATTCACTGAGCTTGGGATCTCAGGCTCTGTCCTCTTGTGGATCATGTCCTACCTCACAGGAAGATCCTTCAGCATATCTTGGCGAGGGGGAATGTCCAGATCACATGGGCTGACAACAGGGGTTCCTCAGGGCTCAGTGCTTGGCCCTCTTCTCTTTTCAATATACACCTCCTCACTTGGTCCAGTCATTAGCTCTCATGGCTTCTCCTACCACTTCTACGCAGATGACACTCAGCTTTTCCTTTCTTTCCTACCTGACGACACAACCGTCTCAATGCAAATATCAGCATGCCTTGCCTTCTCCGCATGGTTGAAGGGTCGCCATCTTCAGCTAAATCTGTCCAAGACCAAGCTTATCGTCCTTCCAGCCAATCCTTCCTTATGGCCAAAGATAAGCGTGCAGCTCAACTCTATCACACTTGTGCCTATGTCTTCTACCAGGAATCTTGGTGTCATGGTAGACAACCAGCTGACCTTTAAGGTCCATGTTGCCTCGGTTGTCCGGTCTTGTTGATTTGCTCTCTACAACTGTCACAGGGTTGAAGTGAACATTCTGTTTTTTATGTTTAGAGGTTTTCCTTTTATTTGGTGTTTTTATACAGTTTTTATTTGTATTTATTGCATGGTTTTTTCTAGTGGGGTTTTATTCATTGCATGCTTTTTTACTTGGTTTTGATCTGGTTTTAATCGGATGCAAGTTCACTCACCTTGGGCATACAGACTGATTGGGGAGAAATGATTCCCACCTGTGACAAATTGATGGGCCTATCAGCAGCCAGTGTGAGCCAGCCAGAGGGCAGCGCCTGGAAATAAAGAGGATCTGGTGACAGCAGAAGAGGGAAGTAACTGACAACAGTGGGTAAAGGAGGCTGGAAGCAGTGCGCAGGAGACCGAGAAGTGGATAAGGGCTGGAGTACAGTGGAGAAGCTGCTACACAACAAAAGAAAGGGGTTGCTACGTGACAGACACGCAGAGGCAGAGCAGGAGGCTCTGTCTGGTGTGTAAGTATCGACTGCATCTTTAGCAACACCTGTCAAGAGAAGCCTATTGTGGTTGAGGATACGGACACCGAGTACTGGCAGAAATCTCCCTTCTTTTTTCAGAAGTCCATGGTGGGAGTGACGGTTGTAGCAACCACCTGGACTGCACTGCTTCACCTGGACCTCCGAGCCTTTGTTTATTATTTTTCCAGGACTTTAGCCCCCTGATTTTAATTTGTTTCCTGTTGTTACAATTACAATTCTGTTTGGGCTGGAAGAATAAAAGTCCTTTCCACTGTTGTTTCTCTCCACTCACCCTGCTCGCTCTCCACCCGTGTCACACAACATCAGGAGGACCAGACCCTATCTGACAGAACACATGGCACAGGTCTTGGTTCAGGTTCTGGTCATTTAACGCATTGACTATTGCAACTCCTTACTAGCAGGCCTGCCTGCATGCTCAGTTAAACCTCTGCAAATGATTCAGTACGCAGCAGCACGTTTGGTCTTCAACCAGCCCAAAAGAGCTCATGTCACTCCGCTGCTAATCGCTCTTCACTGGCTTCAAGTTGCAGCCACATCAAATTCAAAGCTCTGCTTCTGGCTTACAAAACAATAACTCAAACAGTTCCTGTCTAACTTCATTCCTTAATCCAGAGCTATACTTCCTCTTAACAATTACGCTCTGCCAGTGAAAGACACCTAGTGCTTCTACTACAACGTGGCACAAAAGTAGCTAGACTCTTTTTCTCTGTTCCCCAGTGGTGGAACGATCTACCGAACTCTTTCCGGTCTGCAGAGTCCTTATCTACTTTTAAGAGCAAGCTAAAGACTCAGCTGTTTAAGAAGCATTTTCACACTTAGCTTAACTCTTCTACAGAGTTCTACTCTAACTCAGAATGAGTTAGAAAGATTTGTCCAGCTCTTTGGGACAACTTAGCTCTGAATAAGCTGCGTGCACTTATGCTCAAGATGAGTACTATTCAGTACTGCAGGAGGTACTTGAGATAAATTCAACATCATAGAATAAAAACATTGAGTGTGAAACAATTAGGAATAATAAAATCAACAGAAAAGTACTAAATAAACCACACATTTGACTTTTTTAGTGTTTCTCACATCACACTTGGGATGATAATGTTTTTCTTAAAAATATTTTGTCCCATTCAGAAGAAAGGGTGCTGTGCTGAAAAAAGTTTATAGGTCTTTAGTGTTCACAAGAACACCACAGTGTCAGTGTCAGTGTTTTGTTTGTTATAGTACACATATTTGCCTACAATAGTACACTAGAATACTTCTGAAAAGAAGTAAAGAGATCGGCAACACCCCATGCCCACTGTACAGTGTTGACAGGTCACTACTTCCCTTTCCTAAGTTGCTAGATGATGAACACAATCTCCTTGAAGCCATTAAGAAGTTGTTCTCCATGACCTCACCAAACTCTTCCTATGCCCAAGGCTCCACCCCTTTCTTTACCTAAGTTTCCAAGACATGTACTCACAGATCTGATGACATGGGTACAAGGTCAGTCATTGAGCTGCAACCTAGGGCACCCTGCTGCATAAGTGCACATTTGGATACCTTTATGCCTAAACATGGTGTTTTTTTAAACACTTTAAAATGGCGGCGCACAGTAGAGCAGCGGCTTCTCGAGCTCCCGGGACTAAGGCTGTTTTTCACAACTTAGAGACCACTTTTAGCACTACTTCTGTGCAAAATCTGCATGTGAAGTACAGCACAACCGAACTCGCACTCATCAGAGATAGTTTGGTTACCACGACCATAACCCCAGGGCTGAAATCCGCACTTGGGAGACAGGGGCTCCTGAGGACAACAACGTGGCGCAGCAGAGTACGGGGCGCTGCGGGCAAAAGGAAGTGTTGTGCCCGGAGACAAAAGAGAGGAACGCGGGCGGGTGTGCTTGCCCAGCTGAAGGCGAGGAGGCCTCCAATTCCAACTCTCTTCCTGGCCAACGTCCGCTCCCTGGACAACAAAGTGGACCTGTTGCGTCTGAGGCTGAGTGTTCACACAGAGATGAGGAACTGTGCTGTTTTCTGTCTCACGGAAACTTGGCTGAACCACAACATGCCGGACTCAACCTTCCAGATCGACGGCCTGCAGCTGTTCCGTGCGGACCGCGACCACCGGTCGGGGAAGTCGAGAGGAGGAGGACTATGTGTGTACATAAACGAAGGTTGGTGTACAAACTGTGGACTGGTAAAAAGCCACTGCTCTGAGGTGATAGAACTTATGACGGTGAAATGTCGGCCGCACTATCTGCCTCGAGAGTTCACCGCGGTGTTCGTCACCATTGTTTACATCTCACCGGGTGCTAATGCTAACGAAGCGCTACAAGAGCTCCATGACACCATCAGCTCGCTGCAGACTGCGCACCCGGAGGCACTTTACGTGGTTGCGGGAGACTTTAACCACGTGAAACTGACGGACACTCTGCCCAGGTTTTACCAGCACGTCACCATTCCCACACGAGGGGACAACACTCTGGACTGTGTGTACACAAACATACGTGGTGCATACAGAGCTCTTCCTCGGCCCCATCTTGGCCTCTCTGACCACATCTCCATCCTGCTGGCGCCAGCTTACCGCCCCCTGCTGAGACGGATCAGGCCAACAAAGAAGACTGTCACTGTGTGGCCCAGTGATGCAGCCTCTGTGCTCCAGGACTGCTTCCAGTGCACAGACTGGCAGGTCTTCAGAGAGGCAGCTATGTGTGAGGGAGAGGTGGACCTGGAGGACTACACCTCCTCTGTCCTCGGCTTCATCTCCAAGTGTACTGATGATGTCACCACCACCAGGACAGTTACCTGCTATCCAAACCAGAAACCCTGGTTGAATGCTGAGGTGAGAGCTCTGCTGAAAACCAGGGATGCTGCGTTCAGGGCAGGTGAGGCATCAGCACTGAGAACGGCGAGAAAAGATCTGACGGTGGGTGTCAAGAGGGCCAAAGCCACATACGCTCAGAAGATTCAGGGTCACCTCACCTCCAACGACCCCCGGAGCATGTGGATGGGCATAAAGTGCATCACAGACTACGACACCAAGGATGCACAATGTCCAAAGGACCCCTCCCTGCCAGACGAACTAAACAGGTTTTACGCTCGCTTTGAGGACCCTGACTCCCCCCCTCCCTGCAATAGACTAACACCACCACCTGGTGACACGCCCCTCTGTGTGTCCACTGCTGATGTGAGAAAGACCCTTAAAGGAATTAACCCCCGCAAAGCTGCTGGCCCAGACAACATCCCAGGGCGTGTACTGAAAGACTGCGCACACCAGCTGGCTGAGGTGCTGACGGACATCTTCAACACCTCACTATCACTGGCATCCGTTCCCACCTGTCTAAAGACTGCAACCATTGTCCCCGTCCCAAAGTGTCCCACAGTGACAGGCCTGAATGACTACCGACCCATAGCCCTGACCCCGGTAGTCATGAAGTGCTTTGAGAGGCTGGTTATGGCCCACATCAAAGACTCCATCAACGTCACAGTGGACCCACATCAGTATGCATACAGAAAGAACCGCTCCACTGATGACGCCATCTCATCAGTGGTCCACACAACCCTCACCCACCTGGAGAGCAGAAACTCATACGCCCGCCTGCTCTTCCTGGACTTCTCCTCTGCCTTCAACACCATCATCCCACAGACACTGGTCCAGAAGCTCTCCACCCTTGGTCTGAGTAACACACTGGGGAACTGGGTCCTGGACTTTCTGACCAACAGACCTCAGACTGTCAGGATCCATAACTCCACCTCCTCCTCCATCACCCTCAGCACCGGCTCTCCTCAGGGCTGTGTGCTGAGCCCCCTCCTGTTCACTCTGCTGACATATGACTGCTCGGCGAGACATCCCAGCTGTCATATAGTGAAGTTTGCAGATGATACAGCGGTTGTGGGACGCATCAACAACAACGATGAGTCGGAATACAGAGAGGAGGTGGAACACCTGGTGCAGTGGTGCAGAGAAAACAACCTCTGCATCAATGTGAAGAAGACCAAGGAGATCGTGGTGGACTTCAGGAAGGATAAGCGCCCTACTCCTCCCCTGCACATCGGAGGAGTAGCTGTGGAGGTGGTCTCCAGCTACAGGTACCTGGGTGTGCACATAACCAAGGACCTCACCTGGAACACCAACACTTCCCAGCTGGTCAGGAAAGCACACCAGCGCCTCTACTTCCTTAGGAAGCTGCTGCGAGCCGGACTAGGGAGCGCTGTCCTGAGGAGCTTCTACCGCTGCGCGGTGGAGAGCGTCCTCTGCACCTGCATCACTGTGTGGCACGGCAACTGCACCGCCGCTGAGAGGAGGGCTCTGCAGAGGGTGGTAAAGGCTGCACAGAGGATTATGGGGAGCAGCCTTCCCACCACCTCAGACCTCTACACAGCACGATGCAGGGGGAGGGCCCTCCGCATCATGAAGGACTCCACCCATCCAGCACATGGACTTTTCCAACCCCTCCCCTCAGGCAGGCGGCTGAGATGCATAAGGAGCAAGACCACCAGGTTCAGGAACAGCTTCTTCCCCGAAGCTGTCAGACTGCTGAACTCTTGCCATGCCTTGTAGACTCCTCCCCACCCTACCCCACCCTTCCCCACCCTACTTCCCCACCTCTGAACACCAGCCCAAACCCTGCTGCCCTGCCCCCATCCCCATCCTAAACTGAATCCACCCCCCCACTCCGACAAACAGACCTGCACTGCAAACACTTTACCCCCCCCAGGGGAGTTCCTGTCCACATGTTTACATGTTTACCTGCTGTCCATATAAGTGCAATATCACTAATATTAATATCAGAAATGTTATACTTTGGACTACCACTACCTCATGCACATACATACTTGCACATATTTATCTAGGCTGCACATGCAAACTGGGCTCTTTAGTGTTTACTGTTATTTTTATTTTATTTAAAATTGTGCTGTTTATATTCTATTGTATTTAGCTTATATTCTATTTATATTTAGCCTATATTTCTATTTTTTTTTTTTTTTTCTCTTCATGTCTTATTTTATTTCACTTATTGCCCTCCTTCTTATGGCTCAAACCGGGACCTCAGTTCTAATTTCGTACCATAAACATGTAAATGTGAGCTGGTATGACAATAAAGTTCCTTGAATCCTTGAATCCTTGAATCCTTTTATGGACAATCTGTGGTGAGCAGATGTGTACTAACAAAGTACTACATGTTCTTCTCAGTCAAACCCCATGAAAATTATTTTTAATTTAAATTAAAAACAATAATAATTAATTAGAAGATGATACTATCTTGTTCCGGAGGATGAAGGCTGCTGGCAGGATTGATCTCTGGTACCTTTCTGTCTTGCATTGGACTTGACAAAGCCTCACACTCAACACACTGTTGTTTCTGCACTGTATTGTGTAGAGGATGTGAAGAATCATTCATTATTTTCAGCAACTTGTTTTATTTTTTTTTCTGGACAATCAGTTCCTGCCCTTTGTGGTGCTCCAGTGCTGCTGACCACCACCTCAGACACGTAACCTTACAGTGTCACAAACTGCCGTCTGTGTTACCACAACCTTTGATTACCATCATAGATTAGATTTAAGCAGTATATATAAACTTCCATAGGTTCAGAGGAATATTGTAATCAACTTTTAAATAAGCTGCTTAACATTAGTTCAATATGAAAATACACTTTTTCAATGTGTTCACTTGAAGACCAAAAACAAAAAAACAACATAACACGAAATATGATACTGTATAAATGTGACCAGACTCTCTGTTCCCAGACATGTAAAAATCATATCTCTCACTTTTGCCATAGTTTTAAAGTTATTAGTTCCATGGTAATTAGTTGCATGGTAGTGTGTAAATATGTTTGAGTCAACCTAAAAAGAGTAATAATTTTAACTCCCTAAATGCATTTCAGTGCAGGTATTTGAAAATGATTAAATTATTTTTTTCCTTTCCTTATAAAACACAACTGACCAGTTTTGAATCAACTGGCTGTAAAGGTAAGTTTAAAAGAAAGAAACAGAAAATGTTTAGATTATATTACAGACTTTATAGGAAGCATCTCCAGTGCACTGTTATACACTTTTACACTTATTTATTTTTAAACCTTAATATTTATAATTCATTAATACAGACATAAAATAAGAGTAACAGAATACTATATTTGCATAAAATAAGTATGTAAATAAAAATAGTCACATAACTATTTAAAAAAATATATATGACATCGTTCAGACACCTTACATTTAATTTATGACATAATGTTCAATGACTGACGATGTAGGATTTATGGATTTCATTCCTAGGCTGTTAAGTGTTACATAAGGTGTATTAGCAGGTATTATTTATTATCAACAAGCGTGGTGAATCATACTTTAAATTTAGCATTTAAAAATTCTGTCCTGTCATAGGACAATTGAATCTTATCAGAAGGTCTTTGATTTGAGAAAAGAACAAAATTCTTGTTCTAGCAAAAATAGATATGAGATATCATATGGAAATCAGTGGATGTGCTATTGCTGGCTTAAGAGTAACCATGACAACAGCAAAATGCAGGATGCGGTGATGAGACTGATCTTGTGGCTTACTCCGCTTGATACTTCTGTACATGTTAAGAAAAAGGAAACAAAGAATTAAATTAGCAAACAGTTTTTACATTTTTGTAGACTTGTGATAAGACTACATGAGGTTTTGCTTACGTGATGCATCCACAAAAATGTAATTGAGGTCAATGTTAAAGGCTGTGATGTTAGAAGCCGCTCTGATCAAAACATTTGCAATTTGAGTGTTACTAGGAAGAGATGTTGATGCAAATCCTAGATCCATGTTGTTGATGATTGAGCCATTGCTGCAAAAGAATTAAATTAATATTTTATATGTACAATTCTTTTATCAACAATCCTAAGATTATATCATGTCAAATCATAAACAAGTTACCTGAATGAAACCACTGTCAAAGAGCGGAATGAGGCAAATGTGTTTTGGTAAAGAGGTTTAAGCTACAGGAAAAAATAAGAAGAAAAAGAAACATTAAGTGTGTGCATTCTTTTAAGGACTTGTGTGTTTAGTCTATATTAATTATTTATGTAATTTGTACAACCCAGCCTCCACAGTGTATAATCCCAACATTTCTCACACTATTTTCCATTACTTGAAACCATGTGTTTACTCTCAGAATTTATTAGCAAATGATACTTCTGTTACACAAGCATGTGTCTTAAATATGGATAAATAAGGCTGCATCTTGACTTTGGTGGTAATAATGGTGAATATCATCAGACATTTGCCAAACTTTTCTCTTCATGTAGGTTTGGACACAAGGGCGCCAGTTTTTAATCAATCCTTCTCACACCACTTTTATCTTTCATTTTTACTTTTCTGTCAGGTTTTTCCAGAATCAGAATCAGAATTTAGAGGAACAAAGTTGCTTAACATGGTACAGACACTTGGTTGTTATGCCTGATCTGACCATGTATCCTTGGCAGAGAAATGTTGAGATTATATATAGCAGAATATTTTACTCTGGCCCGATTTATGCATTTCCAAATAGAAAGGTACTGGACTACTGATACCATGAGATTATAACATACGTCAAATTTAAGGATAGCATATACATTTGGCTGTGGTCAGACTAAAGAAATCCAGACTTACTGTTGACTTTAACAATTCAGCTCTATTCGTAAATGCTTGAGATGATGGATTTGCCAAATCAATTGTGAATGTTTCTCCAGCGGATCTAAAAGTCACCCGTCTTGTTGTTATTGCCTCCACAGTTGTAGTAGTTGCAATAGTTGTGGTAGATATGGTGGTTGTAGAAGTTGTGGATGTATCTATCACAGCAGTTATAGATGTAATTGCTGTAGTCGTTGCAGTTGCTGTAGTCATGGCTGTAATTGCTGGAGTTGAATTTGCAGTAGCTGTAGAATTTGTCGTTGTAGCTGTCAAAGTAGTTGTAGCTGTAATTGCTGTAGTCGTGGCTGCAGTTGCTGTAGTATCATTTGCAGTAGCTGTAGAATTTGATATGGGCGCTGCAGTTGTTGAATTGGTAAAAGGTGTTCCTATGAAAAATGATGAAATATTGATTTAAAAACAGAGAGAATAATACAGAAACATTTTAAAATAATCTTAAAAGTCTGTTTACTTGTACCATACACAGCGAATAAAAATTCAAGTACTTTTTCCTATTTACTTTAATATAAACATTTTCCTGAGTGAATCACTGGAAGATATCAGTGTAGAACATGCACACACACACACACACACACACACACACACACACACACACACACACACACACACACACACACACACACACACGAAAAGTCAGATGTAAATTTATTGTAAATTATGTGAAACGGTTTTCGGCAGCTGTGTACTTACGTATTACTTGAATAGAGTTCCTTTCAAATGTAATATTGAAGTTCGTGCTGCCATTAGTTATAGCCTGCACTGAAGTTTCTTGGACCTGTTCAGTAGCTGGAATTTCAGCAGCTGATGCAGTTTTATTGAACTCAACCCCCACCTCTGCTTCAATATATTCTGATTGTGTTCCGGCTACAGCTGGTCTGTAATAAACAAACAAATATATAAAATGAAATTTAAGAAAAAATGTGAAAACTTACAAAGGTGTGTACTTCTATGTCTTTCCGTTTTGATAAAATAATTAACTAATATAAATATAACTGAACATGGATAAATGTAATAATTGTGATTGTTGGATATAAAACCTTACCTAAAAGCAATGACAAAACTGCGGATGAAGAGCAAGCCGTATCTAGCCCGGTAGATGATATCAAACTGTGGGAAGTAATCAAATGAAAAAATATAACAAATCTTGCCTTAAATGAGTTTAATGGCAAATGTAAACTGTGATAATGTACAAATGAAAATGTTATTTACTCACCACAAATACCACTTGTTTTTCAAGTTCCTTAAACTGTTGGCTGTTTGTATCACTGAGTTCTTGAACAAATGGTTGAACCAAAGTTGCTATAAGAACGAATACAGGTGGCGGAGCTTCAGTTGTGGTAGTAGTGGTGGACAGTGCAACTGTTGGGGTTGATGGGGGAACTTTAGTTGTTGTTAGTGCAGCTACAGTTGTTGTTGGGGCAGCTGTAGGTGTTGCAGGGACTGCTGTGGTTGATGTTGGTGAAGCTGTGATTGTTGTTGGGGCAGCTGTAGGTATTGCTTGTGAAGGTGTAGTTGTTGATCCATTTGTGGTTGTTGTTGGACCATCTGTAGTCATTGGTTCAGCTGTGGTTATTGCTGATACATCTGTAGTCATTGTCATTGCAGCTGAGGTTGTTGATTTATCTATAGTTGTTGTGGCAGCTGTGGTTATTGTTGATGTTTCTGTAGTCATTGTCAATGCAGCTGTGGTTGTTGATTCATCAAAAGTTGTTGGGGCAGCAGTGGTTATTGTTGATGCATCTGTAGTCATTGTCAATGCAGCTGTGGTTGTTGTTAGTGCAGTTATCGTTGTTGGGGCAATTGTGGTTGTTGTTGGTGCAGCTGTAGTCGCTGTCTGCGCAGGTGTAGTTGTTGTGGCATCTGTAGTTGTTGGTATAGCTGTGGTAGTTGTTGGGGCATCTGTAGTTGTTGTTGTTTCAGCTGTGGTTGTTATTGGGGTATCTGTCGTTGTTGTTGGGGTATCTGTAGTGTTTGGTTCAGTTGTGGTTGTTATTGGGGTATCTGTAGTTGTTGTTGGGGTATTTGTAGTTGTTGGTTCAGCTGTGGTTGTTGTTTGGGCATCTGTACTTGTTGGTTCAGCTGTGGCTGTTGTTGGGGCATCAGTAGCTGTTGTCATTTCATCTGTGGTTGTAGTTGGCTCAGCGGTGGTTGTTGTTGGGGCATCTGTAGTTGTTATTGGGACATCTGTAGTTGTTGTTGCTTCAGCTGTGGTAGTTGTTGGGGTGTCTGTTGTTGTTGTAGGGTCTGCTGTGGTCATTGTTGGTACGACAGTGGTTGTTGTTGGTTCAGCTGTAGTTGTTGTTGGTTCAACTGTGGTTGTTGTTGGCAGATCTGTTGTTGTTGGTTCAGCTGTAGTTGTTGTTGGGGCATCTGTCGTTGTTGGTTCAGCTATGGTTGTTGTTGGGGCATCTGTAGTTGTTGGTTCAGCTGTGGTTGTTATTGGGGCATCTGTAGTTGTTGATGGTTCATCTGTGGTTGTTGTTGGGGCATCTGTCGTTGTTGGTTCAGCTATGGTTGTTGTTGGGGCATCTGTAGTTGTTGGTTCAGCTGTGGTTGTTGTTGGGGCATCTGTAGTTGTTGATGGTTCATCTGTGGTTGTTGTTGGTTCATCTGTAGTTGTTGGTTCAGCTGTGGTTTTTGTTGGCAGATCTGTTGTTGATGGTTCAGCTGTAGTTGTTGTTGGGGCATCTGTCGTTGTTGTTGGGGCATCTGTCGTTGTTGGTTCAGTTGTGGTTGTTGTTGGGGCATCTGTAGTTGTTTTTTCAGCTGTGTTTGTTGTTGGGGCATCTCTATTGCTTGTTTCAGCTGTGGTTGCTGTCAGGGCAATTGTAGTTGTTGTTGGTTCCGCTGTGGTTGTTGTGACATCTACAGTTGTTGGTTCAGCTGTGGTTGTTGTTGGGACATCTGTAGTTGTTGGTTCAGCTGTAGTTGTTGGGGCATTTGTAGTTGTTGATGGTTCATCTGTGGTTGTTGTTGGTTCAGCTGTGATTGTTGTTGGTTCAGCTGTGGTTGGAGTTGGCTCATCTGTAGTTGTTGGTTCAGCTGTGGTTTTTGTTGGCAGATCCGTTGTTGATGGTTCAGTTGTAGTTGTTGTTGGGGCATCTGTCGTTGTTGTTGGGGCATCTGTAGTTGTTGGTTCAGCTGTGGTTGTTGTTGGCAGAGCAGTTGTTGTTGGTTCAGCAGTCGTTGTTGTTGGGGCATCTGTAGGTGTTGTTGGTCCAGCTGTGGTTGGTGTTGGCTCATCTGTAGTTGTTGGTTCAGCTGTGGTTGTTGTTGAGGTATCTGTAGGTCTTGTTGGTTCAGCTGTGTTTGGTGTTGGCTCATCTGTAGTTGTTGGTTCAGCTGTGGTTGTTGTGACATCTACAGTTGTTGGTTCAGCTGTCGTTGTTGGGACATCTGTAGTTGTTGGTTCAGCTGTGGTTGTTGTTGGCAGAGCTGTTGTTGGTTCAGCTGTAGTTGTTATTGGGACATCTGTAGTTGTTGTTGCTTCAGCTGTGGTAGTTGTTGGGGTATCTGTTGTTGTTGTAGGGTCTGCTGTGGTTATTGTTGGTCCGACAGTGGTTGTTGTTGGTTCAGCTGTAGTTGTTGTTGGTTCAACTGTGGTTGTTGTTGGCAGATCTGTTGTTGTTGGTTCAGCTGTAGTTGTTGTTGGGGCATCTGTCGTTGTTGGTTCAGCTGTGGTTGTTGTTGGTAGATCTGTTGTTGTTGGTTCTGCTGTGGTTGTTGTTGGGGCATCTGTCGTTGTTGTTGGGGCATCTGTCATTGTTGGTTCAGCTTTGGTTGTTGTTGTGGCATCTGTAGTTGTTGGTTCAGCTGTAGTTGTTGTTGGTTCAGCTGTGGATGTTGTTGGGGCATCTGTAGTTGTTGTTGGTTCAGCTGTGGTTGTTGTTGGGGCATCTGTAGTTGTTGATGGTTCATCTGTGGTTGTTGTTGGTCCAGCTGTGATTGTTGTTGGTTCAGCTGTGGTTGTTGTTGGGGCATCTGTAGGTGTTGTTGGTTCAACTGTGGTTGGTGTTGGCTCATCTGTAGGTGTTGGTTCAGCTGTGGTTGTTGTTGGGGCATCTGTCATTGTTGTTGGGGCATCTGTTGTTGTTGGTTCAGCTGTGGATGTTTTTGGGGCATCTGTAGTTGTTTTCGGTTCAGCTGTGGTTGTTGTTGGGGCATCTGTAGTTGTTGGTTCAGCTGTGGTTCTTGTTGGGGCATCTGTAGTTGTTGTTGTTTCAGCTGTGGTTGTTGTGACATCTACAGTTGTTGGTTCAGCTGTGGTTGGTGTTGGCTCATCTGTAGTTGTTGGTTCAGCTGTGGTTGTTGTTGGGGCATCTGTAGTTGTTTGTTCAGCTGTGGTTATTGTTGGGGCATCTCTATTGCTTGTTTCAGCTGTGGTTGCTGTCAGGGCGATTGGAGTTGTTGTTGGTTCCGCTGTGGTTGTTGTGATATCTACAGTTGTTGGTTCAGCTGTGGTTGTTGTTGGGACATATGTAGTTGTTGGTTCAGCTGTAGTTGTTGTTGGGGCATTTGTTGTTGTTGGTTCAGCTGTGGATGTTGTTGGGACATCTGTAGTTGTTGGTTCAGCTGTGGTTGTTGTTGGGGCATTTGTTGTTGTTGGTTCAGCTGTGGATGTTGTTGGGGCATCTGTAGTTGTTGTTGGTTCAGCTGTGGTTGTTGTTGGGGCATCTATAGTTGTTGGTTCAGCTGTGGATGTTGTTGGGGCATCTGTAGTTGTTGTTGGTTCAGCTGTGGTTGTTGTTGGGGCATTTGTTGTTGTTGGTTCAGCTGTGGATGTTGTTGGGGCATCTGTAGTTGTTGTTGGTTCAGCTGTGGTTGTTGTTGGGGCATCTATAGTTGTTGGTTCAGCTGTGGATGTTGTTGGGGCATCTGTAGTTGTTGTTGGTTCAGCTGTGGATGTTGTTGGGGCATTTGTAGTTATTGGTTCATCTGTGGTTGTTGTTGGTTCAGCTGCGGTTGTTGTTGGGGCATGTGTAGTTGTTGGTTCAGCTGTGGATGTTTTTGGGGCATCTGTAGTTGTTGTTGGTTCAGCTGTGGTTGTTGTTGGGGCATTTGTTGTTGTTGGTTCAGCTGTGGATGTTTTTGGGGTATCTGCAGTTGTTGTTGGTTCAGCTGTGGATGTTGTTGGGGGATTTGTAGTTGTTGGTTCATCTGTGGTTGTTGTTGGTTCAGCTGCGGTTGTTGTTGGGACGTCTGTAGTTGTTGGTTCAGCTGTAGTTGTTGTTGGGGCATATGTTGTTGTTGGTTCAGCTGTGGATGTTGTTGGGGCATCTGTAGTTGTTGTTGGTTCAGCTGTGGATGTTGTTGGGGGATTTGTAGTTGTTGGTTCAGCTGTGGCTGTTGTTGGTTCAGCTGTGGTTCTTGTTGGGACATCTGTAGTTGTTGGTTCAGCTGTGGTTGTTGTTGGTAGATCTGTTGTTGTTGGTTCAGCTGTGGATGTTGTTGGGGCATCTGTAGTTGTTGTTGGTTCAGCTGTGGTTGTTGTTGGGGGATTTGTAGTTGTTGGTTCATCTGTGGTTGTTGTTGGTTCAGCTGCGGTTGTTGTTGGGACGTCTGTAGTTGTTGGTTCAGCTGTAGTTGTTGTTGGGGCATTCGTTGTTGTTGGTTCAGCTGTGGATGTTGTTGGGGCATCTGTAGTTGTTGTTGGTTCAGCTGTGGTTGTTGTTGGGGCATTTGTAGTTGTTGGTTCAGCTGTGGTCTTTGTTGTGGCATCTGTAGTTGTTGGTTCAGCTGTGGATGTTGTTGGGGCATCTCTATTGCTTGTTTCAGCTGTGGTTGCTGTCAGGGCGATTGGAGTTGTTGTTGGTTCCGCTGTGGTTGTTGTGATATCTACAGTTGTTGGTTCAGCTGTGGTTGTTGTTGGGACATCTGTAGTTGTTGGTTCAGCTGTAGTTGTTGTTGGGGCATTTGTTGTTGTTGGTTCAGCTGTGGATGTTGTCGGCGCATCTGTAGTTGTTGTTGGTTCAGCTGTGGCTGTTGTTGGTTCAGCTGTGGTTGTTGTTGGGACATCTGTAGTTGTTGGTTCAGCTGTGGTTGTTGTTGGGGCATTTGTTGTTGTTGGTTCAGCTGTGGATGTTGTTGGGGCATCTGTAGTTGTTGTTGGTTCAGCTGTGGTTGTTGTTGGGGCATCTATAGTTGTTGGTTCAGCTGTGGCTGTTGTTGGGGCATCTGTAGTTGTTATTGGTTCAGCTGTGGTTGTTGTTGGGGCATTTGTTGTTGTTGGTTCAGATGTGGATGTTTTTGGGGCATCTGCAGTTGTTGTTGGTTCAGCTGTGGATGTTGTTGGGGGATTTGTAGTTGTTGGTTCATCTGTGGTTGTTGTTGGTTCAGCTGCGGTTGTTGTTGGGACGTCTGTAGTCGTTGGTTCAGCTGTAGTTGTTGTTGGGGCATATGTTGTTGTTGGTTCAGCTGTGGATGTTGTTGGGGCATCTGTAGTTGTTGTTGGTTCAGCTGTGGTTGTTGTTGGGGCATCTGTAGTTGTTGTTGGTTCAGCTGTGGTTGTTGGGGCATCTGTAGTTGTTGGTTCAGCTGTGGATGTTGGTGGGGCATCTGTAGTTGTTGTTGGTTCAGCTGTAGCTGTTGTTGGGGCATATGTTGTTGTTGGTTCCGCTGTGGATGTTGTTGGGGCATCTGTAGTTGTTGTTGGTTCAGCTGTGGTTGTTATTGGGGCATTTGTAGTTGTTGGTTCAGCTGTGGTCTTTGTTGTGGCATCTGTAGTTGTTGGTTCAGCTGTGGATGTTGTTTGGGCATCTGTAGTTGTTGTTGGTTCAGCTGTGGTTGGTGTTGGCTCATCTGTAGTTGTTGGTTCAGCTGTGGTTGTTGTTGAGGCATCTGTAGGTCTTGTTGGTTCAGCTGTGTTTGGTGTTGGCTCATCTGTAGTTGTTGGTTCAGTTGTGGTTGTTGTGACATCTACAGTTGTTGGTTCAGCTGTCGTTGTTGGGACATCTGTAGTTGTTGGTTCAGCTGTGGTTGTTGTTGGCAGCGCTGTTGTTGTTGGTTCAGCTGTAGTTGTTATTGGGACATCTGTAGTTGTTGTTGCTTCAGCTGTGGTAGTTGTTGGGGTATCTGTTGTTGTTGTAGGGTCTGCTGTGGTTATTGTTGGTCCGACAGTGGTTGTTGTTGGTTCAGCTGTAGTTGTTGTTGGTTCAACTGTGGTTGTTGTTGGCAGATCTGTTGTTGTTGGTTCAGCTGTAGTTGTTGTTGGGGCATCTGTCGTTGTTGGTTCAGCTGTGGTTGTTGTTGGTAGATCTGTTGTTGTTGGTTCTGCTGTGGTTGTTGTTGGGGCATCTGTCATTGTTGGTTCAGCTTTGGTTGTTGTTGGGGCATTTGTAGTTGTTGGTTCAGCTGTGGTTGTTGTTGGTTCAGCTGTGGATGTTGTTGGGGCATCTGTAGTTGTTGTTGGTTCAGCTGTGGTTGTTGTTGGGGCATCTGTAGTTGTTGTTTGTTCATCTGTTGTTGTTGTTGGTCCAGCTGTGATTGTTGTTGGTTCAGCTGTGGTTGTTGTTGGGGCATCTGTAGGTGTTGTTGGTTCAACTGTGGTTGGTGTTGGCTCATCTGTAGGTGTTGGTTCAGCTGTGGTTGTTGTTGGGGCATCTGTCATTGTTGTTGGGGCATCTGTTGTTGTTGGTTGAGCTGTGGATGTTTTTGGGGCATCTGTAGTTGTTGGTTCAGCTGTGGTTCTTGTTGGGGCATCTGTAGTTGTTGTTGGTTCAGCTGTGGTTGTTGTGACATCTACAGTTGTTGGTTCAGCTGTGGTTGGTGTTGGCTCATCTGTAGTTGTTGGTTCAGCTGTGGTTGTTCTTGGGGCATCTGTCATTGTTGTTGGGGGACCTGTTGTTGTTGGTTCAGCTGTGGTTGTTGTTGGGGCATCTGTAGTTGTTTGTTCAGCTGTGGTTATTGTTGGGGCATCTCTATTGCTTGTTTCAGCTGTGGTTGCTGTCAGGGCGATTGGAGTTGTTGTTGGTTCCGCTGTGGTTGTTGTGATATCTACAGTTGTTGGTTCAGCTGTGGTTGTTGTTGGGACATCTGTAGTTGTTGGTTTAGCTGTAGTTGTTGTTGGGGCATTTATTGTTGTTGGTTCAGCTGTGGATGTTGTTGGGGCATCTGTAGTTGTTGTTGGTTCAGTTGTGGTTGTTGTTGGGACATCTGTAGTTGTTGGTTCAGCTGTGGTTGTTGTTGGGGCATTTGTTGTTGTTGGTTCAGCTGTGGATGTTGTTGGGGCATCTGTAGTTGTTGTTGGTTCAGCTGTGCTTCTTGTTGGGGCATCTGTAGTTGTTGTTGGTTCAGCTGTGGTTGTTGTTGGGGCATTTGTTGTTGTTGGTTCAGTTGTGGATGTTTTTGGGGCATCTGCAGTTGTTGTTGGTTCAGCTGTGGTTGTTCTTGGGGCATTTGTAGTTGTTGGTTCATCTGTGGTTGTTGTTGGTTCAGCTGTGGTTGTTGTTGGGACATCTGTAGTTGTTGGTTCAGCTGTAGTTGTTGTTGGGGCATATGTTGTTGTTGGTTCAGCTGTGGATGTTGTTGGGGCATATGTAGTTGTTGCTGGTTCAGCTGTCGTTGTTGTTGGGGCATTTGTAGTTGTTGGTTCAGCTGTGGTCTTTGTTGTGGCATCTGTAGTTGTTGGTTCAGCTGTGGATGTTGTTTGGGCATTTGTTGTTGTTGGTTCAGCTGTGGATGTTGTTGGGGCATCTGTCGTTGTTTGTTCAGCTGTGGTTGTTGGGACATCTCTAGTTGTTGGTTCAGCTGTGGTTGGTGTTGGCAGAGCTGTTGTTGTTGGCTCATCTGTAGTTGCTGTTGGGGCATCTGTCGTTGTTGGCTCAGCTATGGTTGTTGTTGGGGCATCTGTAGTTGGTGGTTCAGCTGTGGTTGTTGTTGGGGCATCTGTAGTTGATGGTTCAGCTGTGGTTGTTGTTGGCAGAGCTGTTGTTGTTGGTTCAGATGTAGTTGTTGGTTCAGCTGTAGTTGTTGTTGGGGCATCTGTCGTTGTTTGTTCAGCTGTGGTTGTTGTTGGGACATCTGTAGTTGTTGGTTCAGCTGTGGTTGGTGTTGGCAGAGCTGTTGTTGTTGGTTCGTCTGTAGTTGTTGTTGGGGCATCTGTCGTTGTTGGCTCAGCTATGGTTGTTGTTGGGGCATCTGTAGTTGTTGGTTCAGCTGTGGTTGTTGTTGGCAGAGCTGTTGTTGTTGGTTCATCCGTAGTTGTTGTTGGGGCATCTGTCATTGTTGGCTCAGCTATGGTTGTTGTTGGGGCATCTGTAGTTGTTGTTGGGGTATTTGTAGTTGTTGGTTCAGCTGTGGTTGTTGTTGGTTCAGCTGTGGTTGTTGTTGGGACATCTGTAGTTGATGGTTCAGCTATAGTTGTTGTTGGTTCAGCTGTGGATGTTGTGACATCTACAGATGTTGGTTCAGCTGTGGTTGGTGTTGGCTCATCTGTAGTTGTTGGTTCAGCTGTGGTTGTTGTTGGGGCATTTGTAGTCGTTGGTTCATCTGTGGTTGTTGTTGGTTCAGCTGTGGTTGTTGTTGGGACATCTGTAGTTGTTGGTTCAGCTGTGGTTGTTGTTGGGGCATTTGTTGTTGTTGGTTCAGCTGTGGATGTTGTTGGGGCATCTGTAGTTGTTGTTGGTTCAGCTGTGGTTGTTGTTGGGGCATTTGTTGTTGTTGGTTCAGCTGTGGATGTTGTTGGGGCATCTGTAGTTGTTGTTGGTTCAGCTGTGGTTGTTGTTGGGGCATCTATAGTTGTTGGTTCAGCTGTGGATGTTGTTGGGGCATCTGTAGTTGTTGTTGGTTCAGCTGTGGATGTTGTTGGGGCATTTGTAGTTATTGGTTCATCTGTGGTTGTTGTTGGTTCAGCTGCGGTTGTTGTTGGGGCATATGTTGTTGTTGGTTCAGCTGTGGATGTTGTTGGGGCATCTGTAGTTGTAGTTGGTTCAGCTGTGGATGTTGTTGGGGCATCTGTAGTTGTTGTTGGTTCAGCTGTGGTTGTTGTTGGGGCATTTGTAGTTGTTGGTTCAGCTGTGGTCTTTGTTGTGGCATCTGTAGTTGTTGGTTCAGCTGTGGATGTTGTTTGGGCATCTGTAGTTGTTGTTGGTTCAGCTGTGGTTGTTGATGGGGCATCTGTAGTTGTTGTTTCAGCTGTGGTACTTGTTGGGGCATTTGTAGTTGTTGGTTCAGCTGTGGTTGTTGTTGGCAGAGCTGTTGTTGTTGTTGGGGCTTCTGAAGTTGTTGATGGTTCATCTGTGGTTGTTGTTGGGACATCTGTAGTTGTTGGTTCAGCTCTAGTTGTTGTTGGTTCAGCTGTGGATGTTGTTGGGGCATCTGTAGTTGTTGTTGGTTCAGCTGTGGTTGTTGTGACATCTACAGTTGTTGGTTCAGCTGTGGTTGTTGTTGGGTCATCTGTCATTGTTGTTGGGGGACCTGTCGTTGTTGGTTCAGCTGTGGTTGTTGTTGGGGCATTTGTAGTTGTTTGTTCAGCTGTGGTTATTGTTGGGGCATCTCTATTGCTTGTTTCAGCTGTGGTTGCTGTCAGGGCGATTGGAGTTGTTGTTGGTTCCGCTGTGGTTGTTGTGATATCTACAGTTGTTGGTTCAGCTGTGGTTGTTGTTGGGACATCTGTAGTTGTTGTTGGTTCAGCTGTGCTTCTTGTTGGGGCATCTGTAGTTGTTGTTGGTTCAGCTGTGGTTGTTGGGGCATCTGTAGTTGTTGGTTCAGCTGTGGTTGGTGTTGGCAGAGCTGTTGTTGTTGGTTCATCTGTAGTTGTTGTTGGGGCATCTGTCGTTGTTGGTTCAGCCATGGTTGTTGTTGGGGCATCTGTAGTTGTTGGTTCAGCTGTGGTTGTTGTTGGGGCATCTGTAGTTGATGGTTCAGCTGTGGTTGTTGTTGGCAGAGCTGTTGTTGTTGGTTCAGATGTAGTTGTTGGTTCAGCTGTAGTTGTTGTTGGGGCATCTGTCGTTGTTTGTTCAGCTGTGGTTGTTGTTGGGACATCTGTAGTTGTTGGTTCAGCTGTGGTTGGTGTTGGCAGAGCTGTTGTTGTTGGTTCATCTGTAGTTGTTGTTGGGGCATCTGTCGTTGTTGGCTCAGCTATGGTTGTTGTTGGGGCATCTGTAGTTGTTGGTTCAGCTGTGGTTGTTGTTGGCAGAGCTGTTGTTGTTGGTTCATCCGTAGTTGTTGTTGGGGCATCTGTCATTGTTGGCTCAGCTGTGGTTGTTGTTGGGGCATCTGTAGTTGTTGTTGGGGTATTTGTAGTTGTTGGTTCAGCTGTGGTTGTTGTTGGGGCTTCTGAAGTTGTTGATGGTTCATCTGTGGTTGTTGTTGGTTCAGCTGTGGTTGTTTTTGGGACGTCTGTAGCTGTTGGTTCAGCTGTAGTTGTTGGGGCATATGTTGTTGTTGGTTCAGCTGTGGTTGTTGATGGCAGATCTGTTGTTGTTGGTTCAGCAGTCGTTGTTGTTGGGGCATCTGTCGTTGTTGGTTCAGCTGTGGTTGTTGTTGGGACATCTGTAGTTGATGGTTCAGCTATAGTTGTTGTTGGTTCAGCTGTGGATGTTGTGACATCTACAGATGTTGGTTCAGCTGTGGTTGTTGTTGGCTCATCTGTAGTTGTTGGTTCAGCTGTGGTTGTTTTTGGGGCATTTGTAGTTGTTGGTTCATCTGTGGTTGTTGTTGGTTCAGCTGTGGTTGTTGTTGGGGCATCTGTAGTTGTTGTTTCAGCTGTGGTAGTTGTTGGGGCATTTGTAGTTGTTGCTTCATCTGTGGTTGTTGTTGGTTCAGCTGTGGTTGTTGTTGGGACATCTGTAGTTGTTGGTTCAGCTGTAGTTGTTGGGGCATATGTTGTTGTTGGTTCAGCTGTGGATGTTGTTGGGGCATCTGTAGTTGTTGTTGGTTCAGCTGTGGTTGTTGTTGGCAGAGCTGTTGTTGTTGTTGGGGCTTCTGAAGTTGTTGATGGTTCATCTGTGGTTGTTGTTGGGACATCTGTAGTTGTTGGTTCAGCTCTAGTTGTTGTTGGTTCAGCTGTGGATGTTGTTCGGGCATCTGTAGTTGTTGTTGGTTCAGCTGTGGTTGTTGTGACATCTACAGTTGTTGGTTCAGCTGTGGTTGGTGTTGGCTCATCTGTAGTTGTTGGTTCAGCTGTGGTTGTTGTTGGGGCATCTGTCATTGTTGTTGGGGGACCTGTCGTTGTTGGTTCAGCTGTGGTTGTTGTTGGGGCATTTGTAGTTGTTTGTTCAGCTGTGGTTATTGTTGGGGCATCTCTATTGCTTGTTTCAGCTGTGGTTGCTGTCAGGGCGATTGGAGTTGTTGTTGGTTCCGCTGTGGTTGTTGTGATATCTACAGTTGTTGGTTCAGCTGTGGTTGTTGTTGGGACATCTGTAGTTGTTGTTGGTTCAGCTGTGCTTCTTGTTGGGGCATCTGTCGTTGTTTGTTCAGCTGTGGTTGTTGTTGGGACATCGGTAGTTGTTGGTTCAGCTGTGGTTGGTGTTGGCAGAGCTGTTGTTGTTGGTTCATCTGTAGTTGTTGTTGGGGCATCTGTCGTTGTTGGCTCAGCTATGGTTGTTGTTGGGGCATCTGTAGTTGTTGGTTCAGCTGTGGTTGTTGTTGGCAGAGCTGTTGTTGTTGGTTCATCCGTAGTTGTTGTTGGGGCATCTGTCATTGTTGGCTCAGCTGTGGTTGTTGTTGGGGCATCTGTAGTTGTTGTTGGGGTATTTGTAGTTGTTGGTTCAGCTGTGGTTGTTGTTGGGGCTTCTGAAGTTGTTGATGGTTCATCTGTCGTTGTTGTTGGTTCAGCTGTGGTTGTTTTTGGGACGTCTGTAGCTGTTGGTTCAGCTGTAGTTGTTGGGGCATATGTTGTTGTTGGTTCAGCTGTGGTTGTTGATGGCAGATCTGTTGTTGTTGGTTCAGCAGTCGTTGTTGTTGGGGCATCTGTCGTTGTTGGTTCAGCTGTGGTTGTTGTTGGGACATCTGTAGTTGATGGTTCAGCTATAGTTGTTGTTGGTTCAGCTGTGGATGTTGTGACATCTACAGATGTTGGTTCAGCTGTGGTTGGTGTTGGCTCATCTGTAGTTGTTGGTTCAGCTGTGGTTGTTTTTGGGGCATTTGTAGTTGTTGGTTCATCTGTGGTTGTTGTTGGTTCAGCTGTGGTTGTTGTTGGGACATCTGTAGTTGTTGGTTCAGCTGTGGTTGTTGTTGGGGCATTTGTTGTTGTTGGTTCAGCTGTGGATGTTGTTGGGGCATCTGTAGTTGTTGTTGGTTCAGCTGTGGTTGTTGTTGGGGCATCTATAGTTTTTGGTTCAGCTGTGGATGTTGTTGGGGCATCTGTAGTTGTTGTTGGTTCAGCTGTGGTTGTTGTTAGGGCATTTGTTGTTGTTGGTTCAGCTGTGGATGTTTTTGGGGCATCTGCAGTTGTTGTTGGTTCAGCTGTGGATGTTGTTGGGGCATTTGTAGTTGTTGGTTCATCTGTGGTTGTTGTTGGTCCAGCTGCGGTTGTTGTTGGGGCATATGTTGTTGTTGGTTCAGCTGTGGATGTTGTTGGGGCATCTGTAGTTGTTGTTGGTTCAGCTGTGGATGTTGTTGGGGCATCTGTAGTTGTTGTTGGTTCAGCTGTGGTTGTTGTTGGGGCATTTGTAGTTGTTGGTTCAGCTGTGGTCTTTGTTGTGGCATCTGTAGTTGTTGGTTCAGCTGTGGATGTTGTTTGGGCATCTGTAGTTGTTGTTGGTTCAGCTGTGGTTGTTGATGGGGCATATGTAGTTGTTGGTTCAGCTGTGGTTGTTGTTGGGGCATCTGTAGTTGTTGTTGGTTCAGCTGTGGTTGTTGTTGGGGCATTTGTAGTTGTTGGTTCAGCTGTGGTTGTTGTTGGGGCATCTTTAGTTGATGGTTCAGCTGTGGTTGTTGTTGGCAGAGCTGTTGTTGTTGGTTCAGATGTAGTTGTTGGTTCAGCTGTAGTTGTTGTGACATCTACAGTTGTTGGTTCAGCTGTGGTTGGTGTTGGCTCATCTGTCGTTGTTGGCTCAGCTATGGTTGTTGTTGGGGCATCTGTAGTTGTTGGTTCAGCTGTGGTTGTTGTTGGGGCATCTTTAGTTGATGGTTCAGCTGTGGTTGTTGTTGGCAGAGCTGTTGTTGTTGGTTCAGATGTAGTTGTTGGTTCAGCTGTAGTTGTTGTTGGGGCATCTGTCGTTGTTTGTTCAGCTGTGGTTGTTGTTGGGACATCTGTAGTTGTTGTTGGTTCAGCTGTGGTTGGTGTTGGCAGAGCTGTTGTTGGTTCATCTGTAGTTGTTGTTGGGGCATCTGTCGTTGTTGGCTCAGCTATGGTTGTTGTTGGGGCATCTGTAGTTGTTGGTTCAGCTGTGGTTGTTGTTGGCAGAGCTGTTGTTGTTGGTTCATCCGTAGTTGTTGTTGGGGCATCTGTCATTGTTGGCTCAGCTAGTGGTTGTTGTTGGGGCATCTGTAGTTGTTGTTGGGGTATTTGTAGTTGTTGGTTCAGCTGTGGTTGTTGTTGGGGCTTCTGAAGTTGTTGATCGTTCATCTGTGGTTGTTGTTGGTTCAGATGTGGTAGTTTTTGGGACATCTGTAGCTGTTGGTTCAGCTGTAGTTGTTGGGGCATATGTTGTTGTTGGTTCAGCTGTGATTGTTGATGGCAGATCTGTTGTTGTTGGTTCAGCAGTCGTTGTTGTTGGGGCATCTGTCGTTGTTGGTTCAGCTGTGGTTGTTGTTGGGACATCTGTAGATGATGGTTCAGCTATAGTTGTTGTTGGTTCAGCTGTGGATGTTGTGACATCTACAGATGTTGGTTCAGGTGTGGTTGGTGTTGGCTCATCTGTAGTTGTTGGTTCAGCTGTGGTTGTTGTTGGGGCATTTGTAGTTGTTGGTTCATCTGTGGTTGTTGTTGGTTCAGCTGTGGTTGTTGTTGGGACATCTGTAGTTGTTGGTTCAGCTGTGGTTGTTGTTGGGGCATTTGTTGTTGTTGGTTCAGCTGTGCATGTTGTTGGGGCATCTGTAGTTGTTGTTGGTTCAGCTGTGGTTGTTGTTGGTTCAGCTGTGGTTGTTGTTGGGACATCTATAGTTGTTGGTTCAGCTGTGGATGTTGTTGGGGCATCTGTAGTTGTTGTTGGTTCAGCTGTGGTTGTTGTTAGGGCATTTGTTGTTGTTGGTTCAGCTGTGGATGTTTTTGGGGCATCTGCAGTTGTTGTTGGTTCAGCTGTGGATGTTGTTGGGGCATTTGTAGTTGTTGGTTCATCTGTGGTTGTTGTTGGTTCAGCTGTGGTTGTTTTTGGGACATCTGTAGCTGTTGGTTTAGCTGTAGTTGTTGGGGCATATGTTGTTGTTGGTTCAGCTGTGGTTGTTGATGGCAGATCTGTTGTTGTTGGTTCAGCAGTCGTTGTTGTTGGGGCATCTGTCGTTGTTGGTTCAGCTGTGGTTGTTGTTGGGACATCTGTAGTTGATGGTTCAGCTATAGTTGTTGTTGGTTCAGCTGTGGATGATGTGACATCTACAGATGCTGGTTCAGCTGTGGTTGGTGTTGGCTCATCTGTAGTTGTTGGTTCAGCTGTGGTTGTTGTTGGGGCATTTGTAGTTGTTGGTTCATCTGTGGTTGTTGTTGGTTCAGCTGTGGTTGTTGTTGGGACATCTGTAGTTGTTGGTTCAGCTGTGGTTGTTGTTGGGGCATTTGTTGTTGTTGGTTCAGCTGTGGATGTTGTTGGGGCATCTGTAGTTGTTGTTGGTTCAGCTGTGGTTGTTATTGGGGCATCTATAGTTGTTGGTTCAGCTGTGGATGTTGTTGGGGCATCTGTAGTTGTTGTTGGTTCAGCTGTGGTTGTTGTTGGCTCATCTGTAGTTGTTGGTTCTGCTGTGGATGTTTTTGGCAGATCTGTTGTTGATGGTTCAGCTGTAGTTGTTGTTGGGGCAACTGTCGTTGTTGTTGGGTCATCTGTCATTGTTGGTTCAGCTGTGGTTGTTGTTGGGGCATCTGTAGTTGTTGGTTCAGCTGTGGTTGTTGTTGGGATATCTGTAGTTGTTGGTTCAGCTGTGGTCATGGTTGGGGCATCTCTATTGCTTGTTTCAGCTGTGGTTGCTGTCAGGGCGATTGTAGTTGTTGATTCAGCTGTGGTTGTTGTTGGTTCAGCTGTGGTTGTTGTTGGGACATCTGTAGTTGTTGGTTCAGCTGTGGATGTTGTTGGGCCATCTGTAGTTGTTGGTTCAGCTGTAGTTGTAGTTGGGGCATTTGTTGTTGTTGGTTCAGCTGTGGATGTTTTTGGGGCATCTGTAGTTTTTTGAGCTGTGGTTGTTATTGGGGCATTTGTAGTTGTTGGTTCAGCTGTGGTTGTTGTTGGGGCATCTGTAGTTGTTGTTGGTTCATCTGTGGTTGTTGTTGGTTCAGCTGTGATTGTTGTTGGTTCAGCTGTGGTTGTTGTTGGGGCATCTGTATGTGTTGTTGGTTCAGCTGTGGTTGATGTTGGCTCATCTGTAGTTGTTGGTTCAGCTGTGGTTGTTGTTGGGGCATCTCTATTGCTTGTTTCAGCTGTGGTTGCTGTCAGGGCGATTGTAGTTGTTGTTGGTTCCGCTGTGGATGTTGTGACATCTACAGTTGTTGGTTCAGCTGTGGTTGTTCTTGGGACATCTGCAGGTGTTGGTTCAGCTGTGGATGTTGTTGATGCATCTGTAGTTGTTGTTGGTTCAGCTGTGGATGTTGTTGGGGCATCTGTAGTTGTTGATGGTTCATCTGTGGTTGTTGTTGGTTTAGCTGTGGTTGTTCTTGGTTCAGCTTTAGTTGTTGTTGGCAGATTTGTTGTTGTTGGGGCATCTGTCGTTGTTGTTGGGGCATGTGCCGTTGTTCGTTCAGCTGTGGATGTTGTTGGGGCATCTGTAGTTGTTGGTTCAGATGTAGTTGCTGTTGGGGCATTTGTTGTTGTTGGTTCAGCTGTGGATGTTTTTGGGGCATCTGTAGTTTTTGTTGGTTGAGCTGTGGTTGTTGTTGGGGCATTTGTAGTTGTTGGTTCAGCTGTGGTTGTTGTTGGGGCATCTGTAGTTGTTGTTGGTTCATCTGTGGTTGTTGTTGGTTCAGCTGTGATTGTTGTTGGGGCATCTCTATTGCTTGTTTCAGCTGTGGTCGCTGTCAGGGCGATTGTAGTTGTTGTTGGTTCCGCTGTGGATGTTGTGACATCTACAGTTGTTGGTTCAGCTGTGGTTGTTCTTGGGACATCTGTAGGTGTTGGTTCAGCTGTGGATGTTGTTGATGCATCTGTAGTTGTTGTTGGTTCAGCTGTGGATGTTGTTGGGGCATCTGTAGTTGTTGATGGTTCATCTGTGGTTGTTGTTGGTTTAGCTGTGGTTGTTGTTGGTTCAGCTCTGGTTGTTGTTGGGGCATCTGTAGTTGGTGTTGTTGGTTCACCTGTGGTTGTCATTGGCTGATCTGTTGTTGATGGTTCAGCTGTAGTTGTTGTTGGGGCATCTGTCGTTGTTGTTGGGGCATCTGTCGTTGTTGGTTCAGCTGTGGTTGTTGTTGGGGCATCTGTAGTTGTTGGTTCAGCTGTGGTTGTTGTTGGGATATCTGTAGATGTTGGTTCAGCTGTGGTTATTGTTGGGGCATCTCTATTGCTTGTTTCAGCTGTGGTTGCTGTCAGGGCGATTGTAGTTGTTGTTGGTTCCGCTGTGGTTGTTGTGACATCCACAGTTGTTGGTTCAGCTGTGGTTGTTGTTGGGACATCTGTAGTTTCTGGTTTAGCTGTGGTTGTTGTTGGGGCATTTGCTGTTTGTGGTTCAGCTGTGGATGTTGTTGGGGCATCTGTAGTTGTTGTTGGTTCAGCTGTGGTTGTTGATGGGGCATTTGTAGTTGTTGGTTCAGTTGTGATTGTTGTTGGTTCAGCTGTGGTTGTTGTTGGGGCATCTGTTGGTGTTGTTGGTTCAGCTGTGGTTATTGTTGGGGCATTTGTTGTTGTTGGTTCAGCTGTGGTTGTTGTTCGGACATCTGTCGTTGTTGGTTCCGCTGTGGTTGTTGTTGGGGCATCTGTAGTTGTTGGTTTAGCTGTGGTTGTCGTTGGGATATCTGTAGATGTTGGTTCAGCTGTGGTTATTGTTGGGGCATCTCTATTGCTTGTTTCAGCTGTGGTTGCTGTCAGGGTGATTGTGGTTGTTGTTGGCTCCGCTGTGGTTGTTGTGACATCTACAGTTGTTGGTTCAGCTGTGGTTGTTGTTGGGACATCTGTAGTTGTTGGTTCAGCTGTGGATGTTGTTGGGGCACCTGTAGTTGTTGTTGGTTGAGCTGTGGTTGTTGTTGGGGCATTTGTTGTTGTTGGTTCAGCTGTGGATGTTGTTGGGGCATCTGTAGTTGTTGTTGGTTCAGCTGTGGTTGTTGTTGGGGTATCTGTAGTTGTTGGTTCAGCTGTGGATGTTGTTGGGGCATCTGTAGCTGTTGTTGGTTCAGCTGTGGTTGTTGTTGGGGCAGTTGTAGTTGTTGATTCAGCTGTGGTTGTTGTTGGGGCATCTGAAGTTGTTGATGGTTCATCTGTGGTTGTTGTTGGTTCAGCTGTGATTGTTGTTGGTTCAGCTGTGGTTGTTGTTGGGGCATCTGTTGGTGTTGTTGGTTCAGTTGTGGTTGTTTTTGGCAGATCTGTTGTTGATGGTTCAGCTGTAGTTGTTGTTGGGGCATCTGTAGCTGTTGTTGGTCCAGCTGTGGTTGTTGTTGGGGCAGTTGTAGTTGTTGATTCAGCTGTGGTTGTTGTTGGGGCATCTGTAGTTGTTGTTGGTTCATCTGTGGTTGTTGTTGGTTGAGCTGTGATTGTTGTTGGGGCATTTGTTGTTGTTGGTTCAGCTGTGGATGTTGTTGGGGCATCTGTAGTTGCTGTTGGTTCAGCTGTGGTTGTTGATGGGGCATTTGTAGTTGTTGGTTCAGTTGTGATTGTTGTTGGTTCAGCTGTGGTTGTTGTTGGGGCATCTGTTGGTGTTGTTGGTTCAGCTGTGGTTGTTGTTGGGGCATTTGTTGTTGTTGGTTCAGCTGTGGTTGTTGTTCGGACATCTGTCGTTGTTGGTTCCGCTGTGGTTGTTGTTGGGGCATCTGTAGTTGTTGGTTTAGCTGTGGTTGTCGTTGGGATATCTGTAGATGTTGGTTCAGCTGTGGTTATTGTTGGGGCATCTCTATTGCTTGTTTCAGCTGTGGTTGCTGTCAGGGTGATTGTGGTTGTTGTTGGCTCCGCTGTGGTTGTTGTGACATCTACAGTTGTTGGTTCAGCTGTGGTTGTTGTTGGGACATCTGTAGTTGTTGGTTCAGCTGTGGATGTTGTTGGGGCACCTGTAGTTGTTGTTGGTTGAGCTGTAGTTGTTGTTGGTTGAGCTGTGGTTGTTGTTGGGGCATTTGTTGTTGTTGGTTCAGCTGTGGATGTTGTTGGGGCATCTGTAGTTGTTGGTTCAGCTGTGGATGTTGTTGGGGCATCTGTAGCTGTTGTTGGTTCAGCTGTGGTTGTTGTTCGGGCAGTTGTAGTTGTTGATTCAGCTGTGGTTGTTGTTGGGGCATCTGAAGTTGTTGATGGTTCATCTGTGATTGTTGTTGGTTCAGCTGTGGTTGTTGTTGGGGCATCTGTTGGTGTTGTTGGTTCAGTTGTGGTTGTTTTTGGCAGATCTGTTGTTGATGGTTCAGCTGTAGTTGTTGTTGGGGCATCTGTAGCTGTTGTTGGTCCAGCTGTGGTTGTTGTTGGGGCAGTTGTAGTTGTTGATTCAGTTGTGGTTGTTGTTGGGGCATCTGTAGTTGTTGTTGGTTCATCTGTGGTTGTTGTTGGTTCAGCTGTGATTGTTGTTGGTTCAGCTGTGGTTGTTGTGGGGACATCTGTAGTTGTTGGTTCAGCTGTGGATGTTGTTGGGGCACCTGTAGTTGTTGTTGGTTGAGCTGTGATTGTTGTTGGGGCATTTGTTGTTGTTGGTTCAGCTGTGGATGTTGTTGGGGCATCTGTAGTTGTTGTTGCTTCAGCTGTGGTTGTTGTTGGGGTATCTGTAGTTGTTGGTTCAGCTATGGATGTTGTTGGGGCATCTGTAGTTGTTGTTTGTCCACCATTAGTTGTCATTGCAGTTTTTGTACATGTTGGGGCAGCTGTTCGTTTAGTTGTTGTTGCTGTTGTTTGTGCTTTTTCATTGGAAGCACCTGCAGCTGTACCTGTAGTTTTATTAGTATATTTAGTTTCTCATGCCCATATTTTTCCATTTTAATTTCTTCACATCTTTCCCATTTCAATGTTATACAATCCATTTTATAACTCACCTGTTAGTATCAGCAAGAAAAATATAATCTTTCCAATCCCCATTGTATATTGTTCTTTAGCCTGCAATATTTAACAACATGTTATCAATGACTGTGAACTAGTAAAAAACAAAAAGAAACAAACAATATAGTTGTGAATTTACCATACAAGAATGATTTTGCAATGTTTGTTCTGTTTTGATGTTTTAATTGTTAGAGGTCAGGAAGGTGTGGGTCACTAAAACAAAAAAAAAGTCTTTCCAACTAGTCACATCTTATATTCAGTTTATTATTATTAAAATAACATGCAGATGGATTTACAATTTCTTTAAAAGGGAATGTTTTGGGCAGCTGTAGCTCAGGAGGAAGAGCAATTGCCCACCACTTGGTGGACAACTACTATGAATGTGTGTCTGATTGGATGAATGCAGTGTAAAGTGCTTTCAGTAGTTAGCTTGACTGGAAAAGCACTGTCCAATTACCATAACATATTTGAAAATTTTTTTATATAATGGAATAATTACTTCCCTTAGTGATTAGTTATTTTTTAATGCTGTGTCTTGATTATTACGTTACATTTTGAGAGCTTGGAAATTTATTGGATTCTTGCTGTAGAAATACATCAATCCACAAGAAAAACCTGATTCATTTATCAGTGATCCAGTAGCATCAATCCATATTGAAAATATAGATCAAACATTGATGCAATAGAAGGGCTTAGGAAAGCACATATTTGTTTACATTTGTTTTGTTCTAAGAAATGGTGTGTAACTATCACAAAGTTAGACTATTCTACCTTTGTTATTATGAGTGCTACAGATATTTTACTTTTGACCCAAAGAGGAGTAAGGTCTACACAGCATCCCATCTATTTTTGTACAAAAAGACTTGCTATTTTTCATTTCGCTTTTACATGATGTTAAAATGTGAAAGTTTAATTTACAGAATTTCGCACAGTCTGTGTACATAAAAAACAGATTTTGTTTAACCCGTTAACTCCTGGTGTTGCTAATTTGCATCAAACCACATTTGGCCTTTGTTTAATTTATTTCTTTATATCTAGTTATTCTATTTTATTTATTTGTTTGCTTTTATTGACTTTTATTTTATGTATTTATTTCTATATGGTTTATTTATCAACCATCTTTATTTATTTATTGTTATTAATTTATTTATTATTAAATTATACTTTATTACTTGAAGTTTTTTTCTTTTTGTTATGTTTTTCACAAAATTTTTTCCAGCATTTGCTTTTTTTTAAAAGTATAATTTTTTTTTTTACTAAATTGTAAGTAAATTCATACGTTAAGGGGTTAAGGGGTCTGCTTGAGCTCAGGAATAAAATTATATTTTGATATTTCATTTAGTTATTGTGATCTCATGAATGAATGTGACTGTGTTGAATCTACATGTGATATTATTGTTTTAGATGTCACCACACATTCCTGTTGGAATTTTCTCAGACTTTTGTTAAAACTAAATAAAGTTCACTAAGAGAAACTGGTTAGTTAAGACGTGTGTGGTGACAATTTGTTATGCTTTCTGCTGAAAATAAGTACAGAAGGAGAAAACTTGTTGTAAAATGATGCTGTCACTCAGACTACAAATGAAAATATGGCATCATTCAAATTTATTGTTTCCCATGCAACTTCCTGTCTACCCAACTCAATTCCAGGTTTCTCCTGACTCCATGTTGAAATATTCATGGGTAAGACACTGAACCCCAAGTTGCCTTCCTGATGTGTCTTTCAGGGTATGACTGTGTATGTAATTGGGTGAATGTGACATGTAGTGTAAAGTGCTTTGAGTTGTCAACATGTCTAGAAAGCTCTATATAAATACAGTCCATTTACCATAACATATTTGAAGATTATGCTTTAAATGTAATGCAATGCAACCCATGGGACACGACAAACAGCAGTGACGGCGGAGTGTTGCACATTATGCTTTTGGATTGCTTGTCTACAAGTAATTTTATTTGTTATGATTGGAGTGGTTGGAAGGAATTTTGACATTTTCAAAGCAATCTGTGACAGACAAAGCATAAAGGATGAAGAGGCAGAAGATTTTTCCTAAATTTACAGAAACCTTGCTGTTGACTGTTGAACAGAAGAGAACGACAACCCTGGGTTCACCCTATTTTATAAACAAGGAAACAGCATGGTGAAAATTATCATTTGATGGGGGACCTCAAGGGTGATCCATTTAAATCCAGGACCTGTGATTGGAAAAATTCACCCTGGCGGCACACCCTGCCTTTTTTTTTTTTTATTTACATCTCTATAATCTTTGTGTGAAGTATGGAAAAGTCAGACACAGTTAAAATAATCTGTTCCTCTATGTTTAAAGTATTTGTCTAAAGTATTTGCAGACTGTACTGTCTAGCCTGCTCTTAGCTCACTGGTCAGTCAATGAAGCCCCTCGCTGGTTGGTTGTAGTACCATGCGACAGCAACAAAAGTTGTTTTTTTGTGTTGCGTTGCAAGCCCCTGTGTACATGTCTACATGAACGGGCGCAACATTTCACATACATGAATGATGCCTGTCACTAGTTCTATAGGAAATTAATAAAGAAGGAACGACATCGCCTTCTGTGTGTCGAGCCCATAAGTTCTACAAACATTTAATTTTTGACCCAAAGAGGAGTAAGGTTAAAACAGTATCCTGCCTTTTTGTGAACAAAAAGCATTGTAATAATTTATTTATCTTGTACAATAAGTGACTATTGTAAAGTTTAATATACAGAATTTGGCACAGTATTTATATAAAAGGCACATTTTTTCTTAGCCCGTTAACTCCCGGTGTTGCTAATTTGCATCAGACCACTTTTGGCCTGTGTTTAATTTATTTCTTTATATGTAGTTATTCTATTTTATTTATTTATATGCTTTGATTTACTATTATTTATTTTTATTTGTTTATTTAATATCAATCTTTATTTATTGTTATTTATTTATTTATTATTAAATTGTACTTTATTTCTAAAAGTCTTTTTCTTTTTCTTTTTTCACAGATTTTTTGTCCCCTACATTTGTTACTTTTCTGTAAAAATTGTAAGTGAATTCAGGTGTTAAGTAAAATTCATGTTTTTATGTTGTTTTACAGTTTGTCTTCTAACAGGTGCCTCTGGGGGGTATTCCAGGAACATATAGCTAAAGCAAGCCAGGCTGTATCGAGAAAGCCTTGCTTGAGTAACACCATCTCTGAATTAAGGCTCAATCTGTCCCAACACATTTCAGCTACATCTACTTGAGGCTAATTCAGGCGAGGCTTACATAGCCTCGCTATGTGGGTGGTCCTGAGATTTATTTTTGTAACTCTTTTCCACCATCCACCCTGACGAGTGGATGGTGGAAAATCAAACTTTATTTATAAAGAGCTTTTCATGCCACAGGCAACACCAAGTTCTAGCTGCCTAGTTCTGGTGCATAAGTTACCATGGTTACTCAGTGGGCATTCAAATAAGCCACGTTGATGGAACGGAACTCTGGCTTAAATGGGCCAGACTTATCAAGATAAGCCCGGCTTTCCCTTTATCCAGCTTCGTGGAATACCCCCAGGTGTCTCTCTGCTGTTTTCTTTCAGAAGCCTTAGGAAGTTTTGTGTTTGTTTATTTTGTTTTAAACAAATGTAGCAGCTGTTTGTCTATTTTTTTTATTGTGATCTTTTTTTTTAATCTTTTGTTTGTTTATCTCCCCTTTTCTCTCTTTATTCTCCTTTTCTCTTCTGTTTACTCCTTTCCTTTGTCCCCCTGTCAGGCCCAGCATTAATAGGTATTCAGCAATAAACTTATTTAAAATAAAAAATGCCACAAAAGCATCAAGAGGAGCTCTTTAATTCTTTAGCTCCTCTTGGAAAATTTGTTGGGTACAATATGGCAACTAAAACAACATTCTGCTTGCTATTACACTGGACAGGACAAGTCCAATCACAAAAAGTTGTTTTTCCCTTTTGCCTGCCCTTACTTTTTCTTTTGCTCTTTAGAAAAACCGGCCTTGGAACACTGCCAGCCACACCTACATCCATCAGCTGAGAGAAGACTTTTTGTGGAAGTATTGATACCCTAAACCCCACACCTAGAATTCCTGCCTGTCAATCTGCTCGCTTACACCATCTAGGGCTCTCCTTTTCATTCATCTTCCTAGTTGTAAATAAACCTGATTGAACCTCACCCTCTGTGTTTTATGTTCAAAATAAAGGTGGTGGAAACTTGCCCAGATACCCAGCATACATTGCCCAGTGTCATAATGTAATGGTCAGGATGTCACAGTTTCATTGATAGTCCCAGGAATTTTGATGTCTCCCTAAAGTCCCAGAGAAGGGTCGAAAGACCTTTAGTCCAAACTGACGACTCTGCTGGCAAAAATTAGCATCTCTTCATTTGTAAATGCAGCCATTACCTGAGGAATGCACCCATTGCATCCAGCCCCTCCTTGTTACCTTGAAACGTCTGGTAAATTCTGTGGCAGTGGGGGATGGTGGGCTGAGGGGGATAAATAGTAGCTAGCTTCACCTCGAACAAATAGAAGGAAGCAAAATGCAGAGGCGGCTTACAACTCAGCAGGCATTGGACCTGATCCTCAGCTATACAAACCCTTGTGACTCAGATGGAGAAGAGATACAAATTCAGCTGGATTCGGACTCTGACTCTGAGCAGTCTTCAGGTAAGATTTGAAACTATTATTGAACTTTTTGGTATGACAAATTTCTTTCTTTCTGCTTTGTCCTGTACTGTGAGTTGCAACACTGGAATTTCTCCATTTTGGTACAAATAAAGGATTTTTTTAATCTTATTTCCAAAACATCCTATTTTCGTCCTCTGAAATTGTGAAATTGTTTACCTTGCAGATGATGAGACTGCTCCACTGCCAGAAAAGAGGGCTCGGTTGGGAAGTGAGAGGACAGAGATGGCTAAAGATGGCACAGTGTGGCATGAAGAACAGCTGGGGACATGTCTCAATTTCACCCCAATAGAACCATACGGCACAGATGGAGAGCCAACTGCTAAGGCCAGAAGAAGTATCCGGACTCGTCTTCAAAGCTTCTTCTGTTTTATAACACTTGAAATGCTTCGTAGCATTCAAGAATGGACCATTCAGCATGCACGGCAAAAGGAGCAGGCAGATTGGTTCATGAACCTCCCAGAACTAATGGCATTTATTGCAATTATTATCTTGCGGGGGGTGAAGAAAGTTCCATCACTACGTGACAATTGGTCAGCAGAGCTGGGAAACCCACGAATCATTGCTACTATGGCCCGAAAGCGCTTCCAAAACATCATGCAACACCTACGCTTTGATAACATGTTCACACGCAGTGAGCGAGTGGAGACAAATAAGTTTGCTGCAATTTCTAATCTGTGGGAATCTTTTGTCAATAACTGCATCAGATCTTATAACCCTGGTCGACACATCACTATTGATGAACAGCTTTTCCCGACAAAGACTCGCTGCAGTTTTCTGCAGTACATTGCAACAAAACCGGACAAATTTGGCATTAAGTTTTGGCTGGCTTGTGACTTGAAATCAAAGTACATTTGCAATATCCTGCCATATCTTGGCAAGGACCCCAGTCGTCCCAGTGGAGAGAGACTCTCTGAGAGTGTAGTGATGAGGCTGATGGAGCCGTTCATGGATAAGGGCAGAACTGTAACAACAGACAATTTTTTTACATCGCTGTCCCTTGTGCAACGACTGCTTAGCCGGAAAACCACCATCCTTGGCACAGTCAACAAGATTCGCCGGGAAATTCCTCAGTCAACTAGACTGAAGGACCACACTAAATTCACCACTCGAGTGTTTTCCACCACTGGTGCAACACTCACAGTATATGCGCCGAAACGGAAAAAGACTGTCTATCTTCTCAGCAGCATGCACAATGTGGTTGAGACTGAGAATACCACCAAAAGGAAGCCAAACACTGTCACACAATACAACACCACAAAGTGTGGTGTGGATGTGATGGACCAGATGGTGCGGGAGTACAGCGTGCGTGCAGGAACACGGAGATGGCCAGTCGCCGTGTTCTACAACATGATCGACATGGCGGCACGGAACGCTCATGTTCTTCATAAGGAATGCACCGGAGTGCAGGAGAGAAGAGTGGACTTCCTGGTTGAGCTCGCGAAAGAGTTGGCCAACTCTCATGTGAGTCAGAAGAAGGCACATAAGGAGCAACTGCTTCAGCAGCAACCTCCCACACCTAGCCCTGGGAAAAGGGCAAAATGTCAGGTCAACCATCGATGCAAGAACAATTGCGCAACTGTAAGATGTGTTGACTGCTACAAATACACATGTGGCAAATGCAGGATGGAGATACCATGGAAGTGCCAAGCATGTTTGGACTTAGCACAGACGGACTGCTGAAAGAGCAGAAAAGCCATTCACACAAGGGCATGCCACTGTAGCCTTGTGTAAATATTTGTGAAATTGTTTCATTACTTGCATTATTTTAACTGTTTTGTTGTTTTTTTTATGACAAAAATAAAAAGCATTGGAAAAAATTCACAGTTGTTCTTTTATATCTTTGTCATGTTGACATTTATGCCCTCTTGACTTAGACACTAATGCTTCTGGACATTTTACTCACAGACCCTGCCTGTACCACCACAATCAAAAAATGTTCATTTTAAATATTCAAAATTGTTCATTGCTTGGGCTTTTTGGACATATGAACATTGGGTTAGAAAGTTTGAAAAATTGGTAAAAAATTCTGAAAAATTTGTATTTTTTCATTTGTATGAAAAGAGGAGAGCTGGACCTTTTAAAGTGATTTTTTAAAAAAATATGAATTCATCATTTTGTCATATCATTCTAAATTGTTTGCTTTTTTATTGAAGGCCCACAATGATTATCTTTTTTTTTTTCTTCTAAAAGCACACAAATGTGTCGAGGAGGTATATATCATATATCATATCAAATATATTTTTAATTATTTGAAATATACTAGAATGCAGGAAAACCTTTCTGAATCTGTTTGAGGTCTACTCCAATCTCATACTCAGGGGACCAAGCAGTGTCTCAAGCCAAGCTTTGGGCAAAAGTTGACAGTCCAGTTTCAAGAGTCTACAGTGTCTCCCCTAAGTATGCGCCCTCCTGGGGTGTGCCAGTAATTGACTCGTCTACAAACAAAAGAAGCTGTTCGCAGCTTAAGACAGGATTTTAGCTAAAATCCTACTGGTCAATCGACCCATCTCTGGGTTGTAAAGGTAGAAAGGTCAATTGACCCCTCTCTGGGACTTCTAGTGTTAATAAGAATGTTGCAAAACTGAAACGCCATGTCAAAAATTATTTATACACTTGCACACTTACAGCTAAAAATGTGGGCACACCTAATTTTAATATGAAAACATTTGAGCAAATGGGTGTTGCTGAACTTTGACTTCCATACTACATGCATTGAATAAACATTTACTTGATTTGATGACCAAAATCAGGAATCAAATCTATTATTTTGACAATAATGGATATTATTTTGTAATTTATTAGATTAGTCTGGACATCAATCTCAGTTTTGATGATAATTTTACAAGCATCACTAATTTTGTAAAGCTCAATCTCAAGAAAGTTGGGTTTCAAAACACAAGTTTAAGAAGACCTGTGAAAATCATTAATCGCAATAATATTAAAATTATTAATTTAATTTAATGAACAACAACAAACTGTTGCTACTTTTTTTTAAAACAATGGGAAAGTTGAAATTTAAACACTGTGCTGGAAATTAAAAAGTAAAATAACTAGATAAACAAATTTCTTGTATCATAAGATGAATTATATATATATATATAAATTAATTTTTTAATGTAATAATAGGAAACAATTCTGTATTATTTTGCTAATACAGTTGTATAACACAGAGCTTAAAATATTTTCCATAAAAACTTTATAAAATATTGTTTAACATGCAATCAATAAATTAGTTAATTAAAATTCAAATGATTTTAAAAGAATATAATCACTAACATTTAGACAACCAACTTAGAGATGCACTTACCAAAGCAGCAGTCAAATTCAGAGGTTTGTTGAAAGCTGTGTTGCTGCTCCATAAACTACCTTGACTACACCACTTGGATGGTTTTATATAGTTCATGCATCATAAAAGGCTGTGACGCCTTCTAAGAAATTCTACTGAGGCACTGTTTCATGTTCCAGGCAACAACTGTTTATTCTTTTCACTGAACTGGACAAACTGGATATTATGATCTTACCCCTTTAATTGAACAAGGTGTGACATGTTAATGCCTGCCAAAAAATTATAGTAATAATGTGAAATTATCATTTTGGATTTCAAATAAATTTCAGTAGAGTACTTTGCTTGGCCACATCAAAATGAAGTACACAATCTTTAAAGTACAAAAGTCTGAATATTGTATTGCTTACAGTTGCAGGTAAAGACCAAATAGATTTTTAGTGTTAACACAAAACACTTTAGTATTTGTTTGTTTTCTTTTGTTTGTTTTTGGTTTGTTACAGTACATATATTTGCGTACAATGGTGTACTAGTATATTTTTAAAGATCCACTCCAATTCTTATTTGGAACTATTTAAAATGTTCTCAGTGGTCTTTAAATTGTCATTATGAAGATTTTTGGCAAAGTTTACAAAACCTGCGCCGTTTTCCAGGACTCTGCTTCTGCAGAGGACCAGATAGCTCATTAGTAACTTACCTGAAAGTTGTGGGCAGAGTTAGCACTGCTCAGTGCCCTCCCCCATTGGCACCCATCTGTATATCTAAGTATCTTTTTTAATTTGTCACAGTAAATCTTTCCACTTTCTTGTTTCAGAGGACAGCTTTGTTGGAGAAAAAGTGGATCTTTATAGTAACAGTGTTTCCATTCAAGAGTTGAAATTTGTTTTTGTAACTCTAAGAGTTTTTTGATTTTAGCTTTTTTTTAAGGCTTCAGACAAAAGTTAAAAATTTACAGAGTTTGAAATTCTTTATTGCTACACCCATTTTACATCCTGTTTTAAAGGATGGTTTATATAGGCCCACTGACAGATTACAAGATTGTAGACACCTGTGGTGCTAATTAGTGGACACAGCTTGGATTAACATGTACCTTTGCTCACATTATTTTCAGTCTTTCCTAGGGATACCATAATTTTTGTCCAGGCCTGTTTCTTGAGTTTAATTTTTTTTGTAATTCTGTTAAAGCATGGTTGAAAAGCAATGTCTGACTTTCATTGGTTAAATTTCATAGAATCTTTATTTATTATTACTTTTGTCAGATTCAAGTTATTTCTCTGACCATTGTGCGTTTTTCTTTCATTAACCGAAGGGTACCAACAATTTTGTCCACGTGTGTATATAGTGTTGCTTTAGAACATATTTTGAGAGATACTGAAAGGCTAGACTCAAGGCTACGTGACATTTCAGTTACTGCAAACCGTTAAATCGAACTACACATATTAGCTTTAGTGTTTGGTGGGAACAAACATATGATAAACTTCAAATGATAAATAAAGCAAAATTTACATCTTCATTCACACACATTTAACAGAAATCACCAACTTATTGCAGAACCAACAAAACTCTCACTTGCTTTACTCAGAGCTCTGAGCTTGTGCAGTGCACAGCAGTATTTGGGTGCGTTCCATTATTACATCTGGAGAGCCAGAGGAGTCTGGGCGGGGAAATTTGCACACATGCCTCCAAATATACAGAGTGAATTAGTGAAGAAACAAATGTCCCTGCAAATGATGGCTGTAGTCCCTAGTCCTCTGGCATTTTGGGAAGTGAGATGAGCTTAGCCACAGGACAAATGTATTTTGTTTCCTTTGTGTCCGCCTCAGCTGAGCAAACCTGGCCATCATCACTGGGCATGATTCATGTTATGCGTCCAACTAGCTAAAGTGCTCTTGGGAGCTGATGGTCAATCATGACCACTTGGTCCTCTTTGAGCTGTGGAGTAGATGCATGCCATTTCCGACAAAGCTGTAGATTGGGGAGGTAGTTCCTGGTGAATTGAACCCAGAAATTGTCAGCCAAAACCTGACTGTGTTTCCAGCGATGCCAGCCTAAGATAGTGCTAGGGCCGTACACTGCTTGGGGCAGAGATTCATCACGACGCCCCATAAGCAGAAGGTTCGGTATAATGGGATCTGGATCTCCAATGTCGGATGTGGTATAACCAAATGGCTTTGAGTTCAAGATCCCCTCAACTTTCACTAATATTGTCATGAGGACCTCTTCTGGAATGGTTTTGGTCTTTCAGGACAGGGAAATTTTGACTGATTTGATCTCTCCCTCCCATGTACTGTCAAAGTGAGGAGCGAGTGGGGGATTAAATCTGAAGGCAATGCTTTCCTCAGCCAGCTGTTTCTTTAAGGAGGGCTCAAGCTCAGCAAAGGCTTCTTGCAACTCTTTGTCTCCACTCTGGAAGTTAGTGCCATGGTCACAAAGAATCTCATATGGTTTCCCTCTTCTTGCCACAAAGCGTCGCAGAGCAAGCAAAAAGGAATCTGTATCCAGACTGGATAAAAGCTCCAAGTGCACACACTGAGTTGTCAGGCAATTGAAAATTATGCCCCATCTTTTCTCGTGTCTGTGCCCTATTTTTATGGAATAGGGACCAAAGCAATCAACTCCAGTTGACCAATATGGTGGCTGGTTGATGCACATCCATGCAGCTGGTAGATCAGCCATTTGAGAAAGGCAGAGACCAACACCTGACCCTCCTGGTGCACCAACCTTTACAACCAGGGAAACAAGCAATTACTCTTATGAAAACACAATACAGTAAGAACAAGGAAATAGAAGATCCAATACCTTTCGTCACACAAAGGGTTTTAACCAAATTGACAACATGGGTCCTAAAATAGCACCTACACCAACAAAAAGGAGGCAATTTAGCATGCTAATCAAGCACCTCAAGACAGCACAGCAAAATAAAAATGATCAACTACCGAGCCAGGACACAACACCAAAATTCAGTGTGGAAGACATACACACGCACCTACAGCTGTGGCGTTCTGGCTTTTTACACGAGCTGTGAATCACTGAACCAGTGTGCGCACAGTTTGCTGAACTGGAAGTGTGTGATTTGCTGCTCTTGCTACGGCAATTCGGAGAGGACCTTAAACTTCCCCTCCAGGTTCCAGTTACACATGCTGTACTGATTCAACTACCTCTTCATTGTTGAATGCTTGTTGGTAGGTAAATGAGCATTTAAAGACAACTATGATATACTGTACAATGTGGTGAGGGATGAACCACGATTCCTCAGAGTTGTTCACTTCAGTGCTGATCTTCACTGCATATCCAGCCTCTTTCAACTTTTTTTTTTCTCATTGTACTTCTGAAATTGCTCAGGTTTGCCTGACAGGTGGCGCTCTGTAGCTCTGAGAAGTGACATCACGGCAGAAAGAGGTGCTTTTTGGCTAGATGCATTACTCCTACGGAGGAGTGGAGTGTCATACCCGGACACCCCATCAACTGTAACTCGGACAGTGTTCTGCTCCAGCTCCACTATAGCTGCTTTGTCTTCTCTGGAGCGGACTGCTTCTTTGCTGGTTTGGAAGGGCAGTGTATCCAACTGCCAAAGTCTTGGACATGTTACTGTAACTCCTCTGAGAAGGGAAAGGAGGATAAATGAAGACAGTTGCACTTATCTGAAAATTGATGGAGGAAGGTGGTTGGTCCCTGTATGGTCCATCCAAGTGCAGTGCAAACAGTTACCGCATCATGCAGTATCAGCAAGTATTGTTCTCCACAAATAGCGCAAAGCTTTTTCAAGGTGCAGTTTTCAGGTTAATGTCCTCTCCCACACCTCCAGCATTTCTTCTTTCCTTTATCCATCAAGCTTTAGCACTATTAGTTAGCTTGGCAAATTTATCACAAGCATTGAGGTAGTGCTCCTGATTGTTACAGTAGGGACAAAAAGGTTTAAAGCAATCACATTTCTTAGATTCTGACACAGTGCTGGATCCAGGTGAGGCATTAATGGTCTGAGTTCCCTGCTGGTTACCAAGTAGAACAGAAGCAGTCTTAATTCTTTGTGGTCTAACTATTTTGTGTTCCTTATGATTGATAGGTTCCAACTGGCATGTTGCTGCTACTCGTCGAGACACCTGCAGGGTCTGGACCTTCTTCTCTAGCCATTCAGCTAAGAGTCTATGTACTGGTACTGCCACTCTGGATAATATCCCTTTTGAAGCAATGCTCTGCAAATGTATCTCTGCAGTTAGCAAGTAGTTTGGTGAGTAATGTATCAACATAGGAACTCAACCAAAGTTCCCACTGATGCTGCAAAGTCTTTAAATCCTTGATAATCACTGGCTTTTTTTTTTTTTTTTTTTTTTTTTTTTTCTCTCTTTTTCTTTTACCCTGTCCTGTCCAGCATCCTAACATACAGAACGGTGGTCTGTGTGCCATATTTTGCTTGACAGATTTGCTCTACCAAGGGAGACATGTTATATACATGGCTGCCCTTGATATTTTTATTATTAGGCCCGAGCACCGGAGGCGGTGCGAAGGCCTATTGAAATGCAAGCGTTTATTATTATTTTTATTTCGCACAATGAATTGCATTTTTCGGGGCCTGAACATGCTCGAAAACTCACCAAATTTTGCCTACCCCCCCCATTGGAATGTGAAAAATTTCATATTTTGCTGTTTCCTGGACTGTTCCGGCAAAATTGAACAAGAGCGCCACCTATTTCTGTAGCCTCTCCACTACATCTCATCAATCTTTATGATACTTGCTACACATGTATTACATGTAGGGTCCAACAAAAAATGAAATTATGGCATTGGTCTAAATCAAACAGGAAGTCGGCCATTTTGGGTCAAAGTCGCCATTTTGGGGTTTTACTGACCTCGTATTTGAACGAACTCCTCCTAGAGATATTATCGTATTGACACCAAAATGGCTCAGGATGTTCAGAAGGCATGTGTGATCAAAAGTTATGCAAAACTTTCTCAAAGGAGTAAGGGCGTACAGGGGGCGTGGCCTCAAAGTTTGATGTCTCGCCATGAAAGACGAAATTGAAATAACTCCCACATAAAACAACATTTCTGAACGAAAATGGCCACGTATGATGCCAGTCCCATCCTCAAGACATCTACGTGGTCATTATTGTAGTATGAATAGGCCACGCCCCCTGGCCACAGGAAGTCATGTTTTTTACTTGAAGACCCACTTCTCTGACGTTTTCAACACAACATGGGTCAAACTGGGTCAGACACCTGAAAACAAGTTGGTGATGATATCTGGTGAAAACTGTTGCTCTACACTGCAAGGCGAGATCGTGGCGCCATGGCGAACTTCGATAAGACGCCATGACATCATAAATCATTATAAGTTCCTGAATTTTCACCCAATCAACACCAAACCCACAGGGTTTAGTCATGGTCTGGTCCCAAACACACCCATATGACCACTTCCGGTGTAGCCCTAAGCCCCGCCCACTTTCAACAGGAAGTGCTTTTTTGCAGTTGCCAGGGTCCTTCTCCTCAGGCATGAACTCCAGACACTTGAAAGTGCTTGACAACAGGTCAAACCCTTTCATGATACCACAATAAAAATCTCAAGTTCCTTGCCAAACGTAACCATGGCGAATACTGTTCCGACGCCACCAAACAGGAAGTACTTGTAACTCACCCGTTGTACCATCGATCTCCACCAAACTCAGCAGGAAAGATCGTAGTCAGATGTGAAACTGAGCCAAATTGACATATGCTTGAATAGTGACATAGTGGCTCTATAGCGCCCCCTACAATATCTTAATCAACCAGCCCCGCCCCCTACGTGGACCGACATGCATGAAATTCACCACATTGATTTACCATGCCAGGATGTACAACATTGTCCATTAGACCTATAGGCTAATTTCAACAGGAAGTTGGCCATTTTGAAAAAAGTGTCGTTTTTAAGGTCATTTTTGCCTAATTCTTGACCCTGCATTTGAATGAACTCCTCCTACAGATTTTATCATATTTACCTCAAAATCACTCTGAAGCTTCCAGAGGCATGTGTGATCAAAAGTTATGCAAAACTTTCTCAAACGAGAAAGGGCATGGCGGGGGCGTGGCCTCAAACTTAGATATCTCGCCATGATTGATGAAACTGATATAACTTACATATAAAACAACCTATCTTGACCAAAATGGCCACGTAACTGAACATGTTAGTACATGATCAAACACTACAGAGCCACCAACTGGCCATGTTGATATCTATGGATCTTAAAACCATGCTTTTCTTTATATTTATTTCACACTATTGGTCTGAACATGGTCTTGAACACTTCTGATGTCATTATTGGGCCCATTGATGTGCCAGGTGATCCTCAGAGGGAGACAATGACCATCCAAGGCAGAAAACCTGGGGATGAGTGAGCATGCGGCTGCAAGCGAGATCGAGCGTGCTGGGGAGGGAGGTTACCGGCTGAGGGGGCGGTGCAATAGGCCGGAGCGGTGCCAGAGGTGCGAGGGCCTTCATCGCTGCTTGCAGCTTTAATTTTTATTGTAATCTTATTTTCTTTAGTCTTATATGTCAGTGCCGAACCTGACAGGGAGATAGAGGAAGAGAGAGAGAGAGAAAAAAAAAAAGGGAGAAAAGGACAGGATTAAAATGTGGAAATAACAGTTGTCTATGCTGCCCAGAACATATCACAAAAAAGAAAACAACAACATAAACTACCACAGTACTACATGATACCGAAAGAAAGATAGAATGATGATAATATAAAAAATTACAATAGTCATCAAACGTACCTGCAGATGGACGTACCAACACACAAACATATCAGCTACATCTAGTGAGAAGCGGATGGAGAGACGAGCACGTTTGTGAGCATGCACGTGTTAATATGCATGTGTGGCCATGCAACAGGGAGGAAATGTGTACCCGCAAGGGGGCCGCGATCACGCCGCACCCCGAAGCATCAGCGGGGGACGGGGGGAGCCCGAGGCCCCAAAGGCCAAGCAGATCCACAGAGTACCAAGCCCGGGACAGCCAAAGCAGACAGAGCAGCGGCCCACCCGGACCAGAGCAGAGGGGTCCCCAGACCGGAACCCCCGGCGCGACGGGGCAGAGGCACCGGGCAGCCCAGGGCGATGGCGAGCAGGCCCAGTGGGCGCCGGGCGCTGCGGCGCGGGCCGCACGGAGGGCAGGCGCCCCACAGGCCCAAGGGCCACCCTTTCCCCCCAGCAAAGCCCCACCAAGGAACCCGACGGGGCCCGACCGCCCCAGGCAAAACCACCGTGGGCCACGCCAACCCAACACCAAGGCTAGGCACCCCAGGGACAAGAACATGTCCGCAGGTCCCCCCCCCCCCCCCCCAAAAAAAAAAACCCTCTTTACCCCCAACCCTTACCCATTCACCCCCCCCCCCCCCCCCCCCCCCCCCACCAGGGGCAGCCCAGGGAGTCTAGGGCCTGGTGGGCCACATACACACACCCACACAACCACATACATTCTCCCTGGGGTCTCACCAGCCCCCCGATGCGGCACCGAGGGCAGCCCCCAGGGCAGACGGCGCCCAGTAGCACCCCACACAGGACTCCAGGCAGGCACCGAACCTCCACCCCCCGCAGCCCCGAGTGCATCCCGGGACACGAGGGCGTAGGAAGACCCCGGCCCCCCTGCCCCCCAGCCTGAGTTGTGTGTGCATGAGTATGGGCTATTTATAATGCAATTAAAAACTGGAAGGAGCCATGAGTTGGTGATGGGTCCCACTGCTGCCAGGCAGCAGGACCCCCTCAGGACTCCCTCAGTGTGTGTGAGTGTGTGTTATGTGTGTAGTGCAGTACTGTTAAATGTGGTAGTGTCTAACATGTAAATAAAATCGGGGGGAGAGAGGTCACAAAGGGAGGGGATGGAGGAAGGGCCACCTTGGTGGCTCCTTTCCGCCCACCCATAGCCCATGTGCCCATCCCCCCGAGGCCCTAAATGTATATTGATGTCTAGGTTGTGATTAAAATCCAGTGGGGCGGGCAGTCACAGGGGTCCACCGGGGGATCCCGCAATGGGGACCCCCCAGCCAAACCCACCGCCTCCACCCGCCCCACAGTGCCCTATGTGTAGTGTGTGTGATGTGGGGTGGCGGGGGAGGAGAGGGGCTCAGGGAGGGGCACAACTGGGAGAGAGATCCCCATCCCAGCCGAGCCCGAGGAGGGGCACAACTGGGAGAGAGATCCCCGTCCCAGGCAGCCAACTCCCCAGCTGGCCGCTGTAGGCGCCCCCGCCCCCCCAAGACCACCCGAGGGAAGAGGGGCAAAGGCCCAGCCCCGCCAAGAGCCCAGCGCACGAGCGCCCCGGACGCCCACCCACCCCCGGCAGCCCACGCCACCACACCAGGGGACCAGAGAGCCCCAGGCCGCACACACGCATCCTGGTCGGGTCCAAGGCACAGCGCCCCCATCCTCCCCGAAGGAGCCCCCGGCGGGAGGGGAGAGAGCGAGAAGGAGAGCAGACTCCATCCCCACTGCCCACCAGGACTCCCGCCGCCCCCCTTCCCCCTACCCCCTACCCCTCCCTTAGACCCAACGGACACATTGTAATCCCAAGGGTACCTGCCCGGCATCGGATCAGCCCGACCCCGATGGCATGCCCAGGGCGACCAAGCCCCCCGAGGCCCAGGAAGGGCCCACCGAGCTGGAGGGAGGCAGCCCCCAGACCCCGGGGCACCCGCCCCCCGCCCGGCCCCCACCCCAGCAACCCGGCCGCCCAGCCCCAGGCCAGCCCCCCAACCACCCCGGACCCCCAGTCGCCCCCCGGCCCACCCCCAGTGAGCACCAGTCCCCAGGCCCCAAGGCCCCGGAGCCAGTCAGCCACACCGTCCCCTACTCAATGGCCCCCCCGACCACCGACCCAGAGAAACGGCCAGGGCCGATGGACCCCCAAGGCCCCCCAGCCAGCCCCACCCCTGACCCCCACAGAACGACTAGACCCCAGCACCCCTTCCCACTACGTGATGTGACTAATCAGCGGGGTCCAGGAAGACTGAGAGTTAACTGATTGGTGTTTAATGGATGCCGATACAGACTCTAGACTGATGTGATCCAACAGGAGATTTCTGTACTGGTTAATATTTAGATTGTTTTTAGACTTCCAGTTCACTAGAATAGTTTTCTTTGCGATACATAAGGCCGTGAGGACCATATGTGCTTTGTTAGTGTCTATATTAATGTCACTTAGGTCACCCAGTAAACAAAGTTTTGGACATGCAGGAATGTTACATCTAACCCATGTTGATAAATCCTCACAGACCTTATTCCAGAACTTCTGGACAGGTGCACAAAGCCATAAAGTGTGTAAGTAATCATCTGCTGTGTTACCTGTGCACTGTGTGCAGATATCGGAGTGATTAAGACCCATCTTGAACATCCTTTGTCCTGTATAATGCGTTCTATGGAGGACTTTGTATTGTATGAGTTGTAAATTTGGGCTGTCTGTCATATTAAAGGCATTAAGACATATTTGTAACCAAAATGGTTGACTAGGATTGATGGATAAATCTATCTCCCATTTTGAAGTAGGTAGGGAATTTGAGTCATCTATTTTTAACATTAATCTGTATATTTTTGAAAGTAATTTGGGGGTACAGAGGTCCATAAAATCTGCTACTATTGGAGGAAGTTCCAGATCTGTTCGGTGAAGGGGGAATTTTGTGTGTATTACGGTTTTGAGCTGTTGATATTCTAAGAATCTGTTGCTGTTAATCCCATATTGTGATGAGAGTGTATTAAAAGATAACATGTTTCTATTATGGATAATATGTTCAAAGTATTTAATTCCTTGGTTAATCCATTGGTTAAAGTTTAGCATATTTTTGTTTAGTAGAATATCAGGATTGTTCCAGATGGGTGTGAGTTTACATGGTATTATTGAGGAGTTGGTTTTATTGAGAAATTCCCACCAGGCTGTCAGAGAAGTGCTGATGTTGACACTTTTAAAGCACCTTTGCTTTTTTATACTTAAGCTGAAAAAAGGAAGATCAGAAATTGTCACAAAATGTTTGTTCTATGTCTATCCACAGGTCATCTAGTGGACTAGGTTTGAGCCATTTTAGGACATATTGCAATCTATTAGCTAGGAAGTAATGTTGAAAGTTAGGCAAGTCTAATCCTCCTCTATCTTTCGGCTTCTGTAAAGTTTTTAAACTGATCCGGGGTGGTTTATTTTTCCAGAGAAATCGGGAGATGTGTGATTCTAGCGATTTAAACCAGGTAGAGGGGGGTTTCATAGGAATCATAGAAAACAAATAGTTGATTTTGGGTAGAACCATCATTTTTATGGTGGCGACTCTCCCCATGAGTGAAATGGGTAGAGATTTCCAGCGAGCAAGATCATCTTCTATAGTCTTAAGAAGGTGAGTGTGATTAAGTTTTGTTAGTTCTGAGAGCCTGGAGGGAATATTTACACCCAGGTATCTAATGTTACCTGATTTTAAGGTGATGCTGGGTAGATTTTGAAAGCTACAGTTGATGGGTAGAACTGTACTCTTAGACCAGTTAACGGAGTAGTCCGACAGTGATGAGAATTTATTAATTAGTGAGATTGTTTCAGATAGAGAGGTTTGTGAGTTCTGGAGGAATAGTAAAACGTCATCAGCATAAAGACTTATTTTATGAAATATATTTTTGGACTGAATGCCTTTAATAGCTTTATTTTGTCTAATTGCAGCGGCTAGCGGTTCAATAAATATAGCAAAAAGTGAGGGAGATAGTGGACAACCTTGTCTGGTACCCCTTTGTAGATTAAAACTTGGAGAGGTCTGGTCGTTTGTTCTAACACTCGCATTAGGAGAACTGTATAAGATTTTAATCCAGTTAATGAAAGATGGGCCAAAGCCGAATCTGTTTAGAGTAGCTAGTAAATATTTCCAGTTAACACGATCAAAAGCTTTCTCTGCATCTAAAGAAACTATTATTGTTTCCAGGTTATTGATGGTAGAATAATCTATTATATTAATTAGTCTCCGCATGTTAACAGTGGAATATCTGCCCTTTATAAAGCCTGTTTGATCAGGGTGTATAATGAGAGGAGTTACTTTCTCTAACCTTCCAGCTAATGCTTTGCAAATTATTTTAAGGTCTGCATTTATCAGTGATATGGGTCTGTAGCTAGATGGTATTGTGGGGTCTTTACCTGGTTTTAATAGTACAGTAATGGTGGCAGAGTTTATGTTTGGGGGTAAGTAACCATTTTCCTTTATTTGTGTCACCATTTTGAAAAATGTTGGGGCCAGTATTGACCAGAATTCTTTATAGAACTCTGCTGGGAAGCCATCCGGACCTGGGGCTTTTTTACAGGGCATATGTTTAAGGGCTTCATGTAGCTCCTCCACTGTGAGGGGGGAATCTAAGGCCGTGACTTGTTCCTGCTGTAAACCTGGAAGATCTATGTTGTTAAGAAAATGATGGATATCATTGTCTGATGGATCTAAGTGTGATGTATACAGAGTTTTATAGAAATCTCTAAAGATGTTGTTTATTGCATCTGGGTCATGCGTAATATTACCTATTGAATCTTTAAAAGCCAATATGGTAGATTTTTCCTTATTTATTTTTAACTGGTTAGCTAAAAATCTTCCGGATTTATTACTGTGTTCAAATGTCTCCAAGCGTAATCTTTGCACCAGAAATCCTGTTCTCTTGTTGATTATTTCATTTAATTCCAGTCTAGCCTTCCTTATTTGGTTTATCGTTGGTTCATCTGGTGAAGCACTGTAGGCGTCCTCTAATGATTTAATTCTTATTTCTAATTCTAATATTTTTGAGTTTTCGTAATCACTGGCTTTCCCGGCTGGAGTATTCAGAATGGTCTTGAGTTATCCCTGCACCAGCTGTCTTGGGCTGACCAAATCTTTGTGTGAGGGCTTGCATGGTACTTGTGCATGGAGTTGGACTGTTGATATATCTCTTAGCTATCTGAAGTGCAGAAGGAAACCTGATATGGTCAAGAAGGATTTGGTATTTGTAATCCTATCTGGTGAGGAGTAAGTAGCTCTAAATGTGGGAAACTACTGTAATGAGGCTGATGTGTCATATATTGGTATGAATGGTAGGAAGGGTGACCCATTGCACTCTGTGGATGTGATGTTAATCTGACTTTGCCCATTTATCTTTCAAACTCTTTCATCTGCTGGCTTATTGACTGCCAGCATGCTTCCAGATGCTGCATTCTATCTCCTGGATTCGCCAGCGGTTTATATGTAGCTGCTGGATAGCTGAGAGCTTGTCTTGAGTGAGGTGGCTCTGTATATGTTGTTCCCAAGGTTGAGACTGTTCTTAACACAGAAGAATAAAAATGTTGGAGTGGGAAACCTAGCTGATAATCCTCCAGATGTCCAGGGAGACGACACACCCTACTGGGACGGAGACTCAGTGGTGACTGCTTATCATAAAACTCTCTTGGTGTGGCCATAGCGCAGCTTGTATGTATACGCCTCGAATGACCACTTGTGAAATATTTATATGCTGGGATGCTGGCATGTACAAGTCTGGCCTAACTCTTCTGTCAGAAAAACTGCAGCCTTCCAGGAGGTTATTCAACATTCTTTACTGGATCCAACAGGTGCATTTGTGTGTAGTTCTCTGTATGTGTCTGCATGTGTGTGGTTAACTGAAAGGACAAATTATATAATTTACAGTAAGTTCAAATGCAGTTACTCTGGATAACTTCGAACATATACAGGTGCTTGTCATTAAATTAGAATATCATGAAAAGGTTGATTTATTTTAGTAATAACTAAGTGAAACTTGTATAATGTAGACATTCATTCCTCACACACGGATACATTTAAAAAAAATTTTTTTTTCATTTTGATGATTATAACTGACAACTAATGAAAACCCCAAATTCAATATCCCAGAAAATTAGAATATTACTTAAGACCGATACAAAAAAAGGATTTCTTGAAATGTTGGCCAACTGAAAAGTATGATCATGAAAAGTATGAGCATATTTAGCACTCAATACTTAGTTGGGGCTCCTTTTGCCTGAATTACTGCAGCAATGCGGCGTGGCATGGAGTCCATCAGTCTGTGACACTGTTCAGGTGTTATGAGAGCCCAGGTTGCTCTGATAGTGGCCTTCAGCTCTTCTGCATTGTTGGGTCTGGCATATCGCATCTTCCTCTTCACAATATCCCATAGATTTTCTATGGGGCTAAGGTCAGGCGAGTTTGCTGGCCAGTTAAGAACAGGGATACCATGGTCCTTAAACCAGGTACTGGTAGAACTGGTAGCCCAGTCCTCTTTGTCTTTAGTCTAGGCAAGATGCTTCTGACACTGTCTCTTGTTCAAGAGTGGCTTGACACAAGGAATGTGACAGCTGAAACCCATGTCTTTCATACATCTGTGCATGATGGTTCCTGAAGAACTGACTCCAGCTGCAGTCCACTCTTTGTGAATCTCCCCCAAATTTTTTAATGGGTTTCGTTTCACAATCCTTTCCAGGGTGTGGTTATCCCTATTGCTTGTACACTTTTTTCTACCACATCTTTTCCTTCCCTTTGCCTCTGTATTATTGTGCTTGGACACAAAGCTCTGTGAACAGCCAGCCTCTTTAGCAATGACCCTTTGTGTCTTGCCCTCCTTGTACAAGGTGTCAATGGTCGTCTTTTGGACAACTGTCAGGTCAGTAGTCTTCCTCATGATTGTGTAGCCAACAGAACTAGACTAACAGACCATTTAAAGGCCTTTGCAGGTGTTTTGAATTAATTATCTGATTAGAGTGTGGCACCAGGTGTCTTCAATATTGAACCTTTCCAAAATATTCTAATTTTCTGAGATACTCAATTTGGGGTTTTTATTAGTTGTCAGTTATAATCATCAAAATTAAAAGAAATAAACATTTGAAATATATCAGTCTGTGAGAAATGAATGTCTATATTACACAAGTTTCACTTTTTGAATGTAATTACTGAGATGAATTAACTTTTTAATAATATTGTAATTTTATGACGAGCACCTGTATATAATGTTTTCTTACTTTGGATGTTCTCCCACATTTTTCCACGACTTTATAAAGAAACTATCATCTGACGAAGTCAAATGTCTTTTCTGCATCCATGTTCAATAAGACTGCCCCCAAATTACCTATATTTGTTCAATAGTGTGAAGGGCTCTGTGAATATTATCCTGAATCTGTCTACACTGGATAAATCCAGTTTAGTCCTCATCTAGCAAAAAAGCATGACTTCCTCCAGTCTCCTAGCTAAGATGGTAGTACATATTTTGCATAAATGCCGGATTGTCTGCTTATGACAAATGGTTTAAACTGAACAAATTATGTCTGAATTTAAAAAAATCTAATTACATTATTTTTAGTGGTAAAAAAATATATCATATATTTTAACAAATAAACTTAAAATTGCTTCTGCTGAGCTAACTCAGGTCTCTGCCACAAGATTCTTAGGCGTAATTGTTGATGAGAACCTGAATTGGAGGGAACATATTGATTGGGTTACTAGTAAACTCAATAAACCATTAGAAATCATAAGGAAAATTAGTTGTTTGGTTGATACAAAATGCTTACTTACTCTGTATTACAGTTTGATTTATCCTTATTTATCATATTGCAATATTGTTTGGGCAAGCACCTATCCATCTGCTTTGAATAAAATCTTGATTCTTCAAAAGCGTTTTGTCAGAATTGCAACTCATTCTAAGCCTTTGACTCCATCCCATGGTTTATTTTACAAACTTAATATTGTTAATATTTGTGATCTCAATATTATGCAAATTTGTTTCTTCATGTATAAAATGCAATTCCATCCAAGTACTATTCCCGAACATTTTATATTTTATTTTAAAACTAATGCAGAGGTTCACTGGTACAATACTCGTCAATTACAACACTTTCATGTACCTAAATATATCACAACCAGAGCTCAGTTTTCTTTAAGATACAGAGGCTGCATATTATGGAAACAATTTTCACATCTGGTGGAAAGTAATAGATTATTTAAATCTTATAAGAAATGTTTCAAAAAAGTTCTAATTAAATCTCATTGATCTGTGGAACTGTAACTTATATTGTATAAATTGTAAATTAACAAAAATGTAATTCTTCTGTAAAGTAACTTTGAGGTGAAGGCTTTAAAATAAGCCCGTATGGGTTTTCTGCCTCTCCCTGCACTTGTACTGTTTTTTATATAAATAATCTTTGTATTATGTCTTTTAACATGTGATAAATAAATAAAATAAAATAATCTTGGTTTAATACACTAATTGGTTTATAAGCACCACACTCTGCTGTATCCTTGTTCTCTTTTGGGATCACTGAACTATAAGCCTCCTTCCAAGATGGTGGAAGGAGTCCTACTTTAATGATATAATTAAAACTCTTTTGTAGCAGCAGCTCCAGTTCTTTCTTTAAAGATTTATACCACTTTTCTGCAAATCCATGTGTTCCTGGTAATTTAGAAGATTTTAACGAAGAAATAGCATGACTGATTTTATCAACTGATATTTCTTTTATTAATTTATCATTGTGCACTGTCCCCAGAGAGGGTAGGTCTTAGTTGTTAAGGAATTCTTTTGCTTTTAGAGCTGGGGTGGGAAATTCGTTTTTACAAGGGATCACAGGAGAAACCTGAATTGTGACAGAGGACCAAACCGACAACTTGAACTTAATTCTGCTCAACTTTCCTCCAGTGTAAAATTCACCAAATAATATATTATGAATAGCTGGTACTGCTAATCAGAAGTATAAAGCTATTCTGTAAATATTTATGTCAGGCTATGTGAAATTGTGGTGCATAAGTCAAATAAAAAAAGAGACAATCACTGAATCAGTGCAATTTAATTTAACTGGTTAATCTGCACAGACAATGAAAAGCAACAAGTTCATAGAAATGCAACAATCCAGTCTGTTCTGGGTTTGAACAAGAGCATTGAAATCTGATTGAAAGTCTGAGATGGCTATGTGAAGGACAGGTGAGAGGTGATCATCAGTGATGGAGGATCTGTGTTTGAATTTGTTGAACTTCATCACTGAGAATGTCTGTTCACATACATACGTAGATCCAAAGATGACTATAATCCGCTGAGCATGCCTCCTCAGGTGTGGAAAGTTCTCTTCTTTGAGCAGCATCAACAAAAGTGGTTAATCTTTAACACTGTATTACACATCACTTCCTGATGTATAATACAATGAAAAATGTCAATTTCTGCACAGATGAGGACAACCATCTGACTGGGTAACACCTGCCAGATTGTCTCATTTCAGTCCTAACTTGTCCAACATGCATTTACCTGTGAATAAGTCCTTACCAGTGGTTGTCCTTTTCAGTGACTGCATGGCTGCCAGCTCCTCTGTGACTTGATAGTCTGCAGTTATTCCACATAAGAAGATGAGAAGCTGGGCGGTGTCACGCACATCGCAGCTGTCGTCCAAAGCTAGAGAAAAACAAAGTCTGCAGCTCTGTTCTTCAGCTGATGCTCCAAGTTTCCAGCATGTCCTCAACCCACCTCATCACAGTGCGTCAGGAGAGTGAGACGTTCTCAAATGCGTCTTTTTTCTGCATTTTGGTGCAGCAGAGTCCAATAATGGCCTGATGTGGGCCGCGGGCCTTAATATGCCCAGGTCTGTTTTAGAGTAACAAATTGTGCTGGTTGGGAGTTTAAAGCTTGATAAGATTTTTCAAATTCATGTTAAAATCATTTTTAATCATATATAATCTTTTTTGAAGTAGGATCTTTGATTTTGATGGTCAAACGGTCTGTACTTACATGGCGCTTTTGTCCAAAGCGCTTTACATATACGTCACATTCACCCATTCACACACACATTCACACACTGATGGCAGAAGCTGCCATGCAAGGCACTCAACCACAACCCATGAGGAGCAATTAGGGGTTCGGTGTCTTGCTCAATTTTTATTAATTCTATTTTTTAATTGTTATTTTCATAGCCTCCAAGCTGGTATCTTATTAGCTTTAGAGCCACACTCATCATATCTCTGTTTTGTAAATCTAAGATTATTCTATACTTCAAGGCCATAAATCTTATCAATTTCTTGTTTTAGTGGATGCATTTGTTGAAGCAAATGTGGATTTTTATGGTTACCATGTTGCTATTGAAGAGTAAAAATTTGCTTTTATAACTAAGAACTTTTTCATTTTAGCTTTTTTTAAAGAAAGGAAGTTTCTGATATTATCCTTCCTCTCAGAACAACCTCAGCAGCGTCCCATAGTCTATGTATCCATTATCATTTACTTTTAAATATTCTTTCAGCTCATCCTTTATCTTTTGTGTAAATTCAGTGTCACTTAGCACATTACTATTATGTCTCTATATAGGAGACATAACATATAGTGCAACTTTCCAGGCTGCAGAACTGTGGAACTAAAAAGTAAGTTAATATGTTTTTCAGTATATAAATATATGTTTTTATCTTTTGTTCAAATTTTCATTTTAGAAATGTGAACAAAAGTGTGAATATTTTTTTCACTATTCATTTTATCAATGAAATACTAATATTGGCACAGTGTGTGTTTTATACAGAGTGAACCAGTGGCAGGGGTTGAGAACACACCTTCTCAATCATCTGTTGAAACATCTGATGGCCTGTGTGAACAGCCTTCTGATGATAAACCTGCTTCTTCGAGAGTTGGGAAAGTTCTCTTTGTACATGAACTAGTTTAAAGTTCCGTTCACACATTTTAAAATGAACTAGTTCAGTTCATAGTTTATCATTCAAATTTTTTAAAGTTCACAGTTCTAAAAATGAAATAGCTCATAATTATTGTTTCTCAATATGTTGCTACACGTTATTACCCTCAGAATACGGGCATTTTCTTATTGTTGCCACCCATTCAGTCCTTGCTTAAAGCCAGCTGCAGCTTTCACTCCTACAGTATAAAACCATGATGAACATAGAAATATGAATGAGGAGTGTATGAATAATGGATTTACTGTACAGTGCTTTGGGTGCCTTAAAAAGCACTATATAAATCTAATCCATTTTTTTTCCAATTTTGCATCATTACATACATAAATAACCACATGATTTCATTTTATATATTTACAATGAATTATATTTGCAATTATTTTATCTTCTTGTGTTTTGATGATTTATTGATTCCTATAAGAAACTGTCCTGCTCACACACTATTATCTCAAGCTCTTCCATTTTTCAAACACATTAGTCATGCAGAGCTTGACAAGTTACACAATGAGTATGTGCACTACTAAAGAAAATCACACACTGAGACTGATGACCATAAACTTAGCTTTAGTCATCATAGTTTGTTAAATGTGATGTAAGACAGTGATGAAATGCATTTTTTTTCATTATGTTCACTGAGCTCATATCGTTTACTTTTATCATCTTTCTAATTTTTCAAGAAGCCGGTTCCATGTTAATTACTGGTATGGTAGTTTTTTAAATGTGTTTCTGAGTCAACCTGTGAAGGTTGAGGCGTAAATGAGGTGTGGACCCAAATGCCAGCCTGCGAGGCAGGAGGCAGACGAGTGCACGAACAAGGTCTTAATAACAAAACACAAAACTAGAACACAAGGTAGAACAGAAAATGTTTTAATCTCCAGTGCAGTGTCATACACTTTTACAATTTTCAAAGACTTGATGTTTATACTACATTAATACAATTATTAGTAATTAGAAACAAAGGAAGAGTAACAGAATACTGTATTTGCATAAATTAAACATGTGTACAAGTTAAAACTAATTAGATAAGCATATGGTATCTTTCAGACACTTTACATTTAAACATGACCGCCCCCTTAAAGAAAGAAACAACAATGTTTTGTCTGTTTTAGAGACTTTATAGGATCCCCAGTGCAGTGCCATACACTTTTACAGTTTTTTATGACTTAGTGTTTACACTAAATTAATACAGAAATAAAGGAAGAGTAACAGAATACTGTATTTGCATAATATAAATATGTGTACAATTGAAAACTAATTAAATATATTATAGCATATATGAAATCATTCTGACACCTTACATTTACATAATATTCATTAAGTGACAATGCAGGATTTGCATGAAAAAAGTGTCATCAAGATGTTGGAAGCTCAGCTTCAAGTTGAGTTTAAATTATTATAAATTACGTTACCATAAAACAATCATTCTTTAAATAAATACATATAATGATTCTTTCTTAAGATAGCTTAATTAATTTTTAATTATAGAAATATAACTCCTTCATTTGTGCTTAAAAGTTTTCTACATAGATTACGTTACCATGATACAATCATTCTTTAAATAAGTACATATAATAATTCTTTGTATACAAACGCTCAGATAGCTTAATTCATTTTTAATTATAGAAATATAACTCCTTCATTTGTGCTTAAAAGTTTTCTACATAGATTTGACACCAGGGCTGTCAGGTTAGAAAACAAAGAAAGGTTTGGGCTGTTAAGGGTTACATGATGTGTATTAGCAACACAATTCTTCTTCTAGCAAAAGTCGATAATTCCTGATATTTTCTACATCAGTGGATGTGCTATTGCTGGCTTGAGAGTAACCATGACAACAGCACCATGCAGGATGCAGCAATGAGATTGATCTTGTGGCTTACTCCGCTTGATACTTCTGTACATGTTAAGAAAAGGAAAGAAAGCAAAAATTTAGCAAACTATTTTTACATTTTTGTAGATTCATGATAAAACTACATGAGGTTTTGCTTACGTGATCCATCCACAGAGATATTATTGATGTCAATGTTAAAGGCTGTGATGTTAGAAGCCGCTTTGATCAAAACATTTGCAATTTGAGTGTTACTAGGAAGAGATGTTGATGCAAATCCAAGATCCATGTTGTTGATGATTGAGCCATTGCTGCAAAATAAGTAAAATATTATTTTATTTGCACAATTCTATGATGAACAACCTTATGATCTCATCATGTCAAATCATAAACAAGTTACCTGAATGAAACCACTGTCAAAGAGCGGAATGAAGCAAATGTGTTTTGGTAAAGAGGTTTAAGCTGTGGAAATGGATAAAAAGAAAAATAAACATTAAGTGTGTGTGCTTGCTTTTAAGGACTTGTTCTTTTAGACTAAATAAATTATGTTATTTGTACAACAAAGACTCCACGGTTGCCACACTTTTCTCTTCATGTACTTTCCGACACAATGGCTTCAGCCTTTAGTCAAGCCTTCTCAGACCACTTTAATCTTTCATTTTTATTCTTCTGTTTGGTTTAGGCAGAGTATGGACTGATAAAGTTGCTTAACATGGTATTGACACTTAGTTGTTATGCCTGATCTGACCATGTATCCTTGGCAGAGAAATGTTGAGATTATAATCTATATAGCCCAGATTTCTACTGACATAAAAATCTCAATATTTATTCTAACCATACTTCATTCAAATTAGAAAGGTACTGAACTACCAATACTGTAAGATTTTAAGGATAGCATATACATTTGGCTGTGGTCAGAATAAAAAAGATCTAGACTTACTGTTGACTTTAGCAATTCAGCTCGATTCGTAAATGCTTGAGATGATGGATTTGCCAAATCAATTGTGAATGTTTCTCCAGCAGATCTAAAAGTCACCCGTCTTGTTGTTATTGCCTCCACAGTTGTAGTAGTTGCAATAGTTGTGGTAGATATGGTGGTTGTAGAAGTTGTGGATGTATCTATCACAGCAGTTATAGATGTAATTGCTGTAGTTGAATTTGCAGTAGCTGTAGAATTTGTCGTTGTAGCTGTCAAAGTAGTTGTAGCTGTAATTGCTGTAGTCGTGGCTGCAGTTGCTGTAGTATCATTTGCAGTAGCTGTAGAATTTGATATGGGGGCTGCAGTTGTTGAATTGGTAAAAGGTGTTCCTATGGAAAATGATGAAATATTGATTTAAAAAAGAGAGAATAATACAGAAAAAAAATTAAAATAATCTTTAAAAATACATAGAGGTAAAAATTCTGTTTACTTGTACCATACACAGCGAATAAAAATTTAAGTACTTTTTCCTATTTACTTTAATATAAACATTTTCCAGAGTGAATCACTGGAAGATATCAGTGTAGAAATGGCAAACATGCACACACACACACACACACACACACACACACACACACACACACACACACACACACACACACACACACACACATACACACACGCACACACATACACATGAAAAGTCAAATATAAATTAATTGGAAATTATTTGAAACGGTTTTCGGCAGTTGTGTACTTACGTATTACTTGAATAGAGTTGCTTTCAAATGTAATATTGAAGTTTGTGCTGACATTAGTTACAGCCTGCATTAAAGTTTCTTGAACCTGTTTAGTAGCTGGAATTTCAGCAGCTGATGCCGTTTTATTGAACTCAACCCCCACCTCTACTTCAGTATTATCTGATCGTGTTCCGGCTACAGCTGGTCTGCAATAAACAAACAAATATATAAAATGAAATTAAAGAAAAAATGTGAAAACTTATAAAGGTGTGTACTTCTATGTCTTTCTTTTTTGATTAAATAATTAACTAATATAAATATCACTGAACATGGATAAATGGAATAATTGTGATTGTTGGATATAAAACCTTACCTAAAAGCAATGACAAAACTGCGGATGAAGAGCAAGCCGTATCTAGCCCGGTAGATGATATCAAACTGTGGGAAGTAATCAAATGAAAAAATATAACAAATCTTACCTTAAATAAGTTTAATGGCAAATGTAAACTGTTGTGATGTACAAATGAAAATGTTATTTACTCACCACAACTACCACTTGTTTTTCAAGTTCCTTAAACTGTTGGCTGTTTGTATCACTGAGTTCTTGAACAAATGGTTGAACCAAAGTTGCTATAAGAACGAATACAGGTGGTGGAGCTTCAGTTGTGGTAGTAGTGGTGGACAATGCAACTGTTGGGGTTGATGGGGGAACTTTAGTTGTTGTAGGTGCAGCTACAGTTGTTGTTGGGGCAGCTGTAGGTGTTGCAGGGACTGCTGTGTTTGATGTTGGTGCAGCTGTGGGTGTTGTTGCTGCAGTTTTTATTGTTGTTGGTTCAGTCATGGTTGTTGTAGGGGCAGCTGTAATTGCTGTTAGTTTAGCTGTGGTTGTTTGTGCATCTGTAGGTATTGTTTGTGAAGGTGTAGTTGTTGATCCATTTGTGGTTGTTGTTGGACCATCTGTAGTTATTGATTCAGCTGTGGTTATTGTTAATGCATCTGTAGTCATTGTCAATGCAGCTGTGGTTGTTGTTAGTGCAGTTATCGTTGTTGGGGCAATTGTGCTTGTTGTTGGTGCAGCTGTAGTCGCTGTCTGCGCAGGTGTAGTTGTTGAGGAAACTGTTGTTGTTATTATTAGTCCAGCAGTTGTTATTATTGAGGGATTTGTAGTTGTTGGTTCAGCTGTGGTTGTTGTAAGAACATCAGTAGTTGACTCAGCAGTGGTTGTTGTTGAGTTATGTGTAGTTGCTTGTTCAGTTGTGGTTGTTGTTGGGGCATCTGTAGTTGTTGTTTCAGCTGTGGTTGTTGTTGGGGTATCTGTAGTTGTTGTTGGGGCATTTGTAGTTGTTCTTGTTTCAGCTGTGGTTGTTGTTGGGGTATCTGTAGTTGTTGTTGGGGCATCTGTAGTTGTTGGTTCAGCTGTGGTTGTTGTCGGGGCACCTGTAGTTGTTGTTGTTTCAGCTGTGGTTGTTGTTGGGGCATCTGTAGTTGTTGTCGGTTCAGCTGTGGTTGTTGTTGGGGCATCTGTAGTTGTTGGTTCAGCTGTGGTTATTGTTGTGGCATCTGTAGCTGTTGTTGTTTCAGCTATGGTTGTTGTTGGTTCAGCTGTGGTTGTTGATGGGGCATCTGTAGTTGTTGGTTCAGCTAAGGTTGTTGTTGGGGCTTCTGTAGTTGTTGGTTCAGCTGTGGTTGTTGTTGGGACATCTGTAGTTATTGGATCAGCTGTCATTGTTGTTGGGGTATCTGCAGTTGTTGTTGTTTCAGCTGTGGTTGTTATTGGGGTATCTGTAGTTGTTGTTGGGGTATCTGTTGTTGTTGGTTCAGCTGTGGTTGTTATAGGGGCGCCTGTATTTGTTGTTGTTTCAGCTGTGGTTGTTATTGGGGTATCTGTAGCTGTTGGGGCATCTGTAGTTGTTGGTTCAGCTATGGTTGTTGTTGGGGCTTCTGTAGTTGTTGTCGTTTCAGCTGTGGTTGTTATTGGGGTAACTGTAGTTGTTGTTGGGGTATCTGTAGTTGTTGTTTCAGCTGTGGTTATTGTTGTGGCAACTGTAGTTGTTGTTTCAGCTGTGGATGTTGTTGGGGTATCTGTAGTTGTTGTTGGGGTATCTGTAGTTGTTATTGGGGCATCTGTAGTTGTTGTTTCAGCTGTGGTTGTTGTCGGGGCACCTGTAGTTGTTGTTGTTTCAGCTGTGGTTGTTGTTGGGGCATCTGTAGTTGTTGTCGGTTCAGCTGTGGTTGTTGTTGGGGCATCTGTAGTTGTTGGTTCAGCTGTGGTAGTTGTTGCAGCATCTGTAGTTGGTGGTTCAGCTGTGGTTATTGTTGTGGCATCTGTAGCTGTTGTTGTTTCAGCTGTGGTTGTTATTGGGGTACCTGTAGTTGTTGGTTCAGCTATGGTTGTTGTTGGGGTATCTGTGGTTGTTGGTTCAGCTAAGGTTGTTGTTGGGGCCTCTGTAGTTGTTGGTTCAGCTGTGGTTGTTGTTGGGACATCTGTAGTTATTTGTTCAGCTGTCATTGTTGTTGGGGCATCTGCAGTTGTTGTTGTTTCAGCTGTGGTTGTTATTGGGGTGTCTGTAGTTGTTGTTGGCGTATCTGTAGTTGTTGGTTCAGCTGTGGTTGTTGTTGGCAGAGCTGTTGTTGTTGGTTCACCCGTAGTTGTTGTTGGGGCATCTGTTGTTGTTGGTTCATCTGTACTTGTTGTAGGGGCGCCTGTATTTGTTGTTGTTTCAGCTGTGGTTGTTGTTGGGGGATCTGTAATTATTGGTTCAGCTGTGGTTGTTGTTGGGGTATCTGTGGTTGTTGGGGTATCTGTAGTTGTTATTGCAGCATCTGTAGTTGTTGGTTCAGCTGTGGTTGTTGTAGGGGCGCCAGTATTTGTTGTTGTTTCAGCTGTGGTTGTTGTTGGGGCATCTGTAGTTGTTGTCGGTTCAGCTGTGGTTGTTGTTGGGGCATCTGTAGTTGTTGGTTCAGCTGTGGTAGTTGTTGGGTTATCTGTAGTTGTTGGTTCAGCTGTGGTTGTTGTTGGGAAATCTGTGGTTATTGGTTCAGATGTCATTGTTGTTGGGGCATCTGCAGTTGTTGTTGTTTCAGCTGTGGTTGTTATTGGGGTGTCTGTAGTTGTTGTTGGCGTATCTGTAGTTGTTGGTTCAGCTGTGGTTGTTATAGGGGCGCCTGTATTTGTTGTTGTTACAGCTGTTGTTGTTGTTGGGGGATCTGTAATTTTTGGTTCAGCTGTGGTTGTTGTTTGGGTATCTGTGGTTGTTGGGGCATCTGTAGTTGTTATTGCAGCATCTGTAGTTGTTGGTTCAGCTGTGGTTGTTGTAGGGGCGCCAGTATTTGTTGTTGCTTCAGCTGTGGTTGTTGTTGGGGCATCTGTAGTTGTTGTCGGTTCAGCTGTGGTTGTTGTTGGGGCATCTGTAGTTGTTGGTTCAGCTGTGGTAGTTGTTGGGTTATCTGTAGTTGTTGGTTCAGCTGTGGTTGTTGTTAGGGCATCTGTAGTTGTTGTTTCAGCTGTGGTTGTTGTCGGTTCATCTGTGGTTGTAGTTGGCTCAGAGGTGGTTGTTATTGGGGTATCTGTAGCTGTTGGGGCATCTGTAGTTGTTGGTTCAGCTATGGTTGTTGTTGGGGCTTCTGTAGTTGTTGTTTCAGCTGTGGTTGTTGTTGGGGTATCTGTGGTTGTTGTTGGGGCATCTGTAGTTGTTGGTTCAGCTGTGGTTGTTGTTCGGGTATCTGTCGTTGTTGTTGGGGCATCTGTAGTTGTCGGTTTATCTGTGGTTGTAGTTGGCTCAGAGGTGGTTGTTGTTAAGGCATCTGTAGTTGTTGATGGTTCAGCTGTAGTTGTCGTTGGTTCATCTGTCGTTGTTGTTGTGACAACTATGGTTTTTGTTGGATCCGTTGTAGGTGTTGTTGGGTTATCTGTAGTTGTTGTTGGTTCAGCTGTGGTTGTTGTTTGGGCATCTGTTGTTGTTGTTGGTTCAGCTGTGGTTGTTGTTGGTTCAACTGCCATTGTGGTAGGGGCATCTCTAGTTGTTGTTGGTTCAGCTGTGGTTGGTGTTAGTTCACCTGTAGTTGTTGTTGGTGCATCTGTAGTTGTTGTTAGTTCAGCTGTGGTTGTTGTCGGTTCAGCTGTGGTTGTTGTTGGTTCAGCTGTAGTTGTTTGAGGTCCAGCTGGGGTTGTTGTTGGGGCATCTGTTGTTGTTGTTGCTTCAGCTGCGGTAGTTGTTGAGGTATCTGTTGTTGTTGTAGGGTCAGCTGTGGTTGTTGTTGGATTATTTGTAGTTGTTCTTGGTTCAGCTGTAGTAGTTGTTGGGCCATCTGTAGTTGTTCGTTCAGCGATGGTTGTTGTTCGGTTATCTGTGGTTGTTGTTGGTTCAGCTGTGGTTGTTATTCCTTCAACTGTGGTTGTAGCTGGTTCAGTCGTGGTTGTTTTTGGGACATCTGTAGTTGTTGTTGCTTCAGCTGTGGTAGTGTTTGGGGTATCTGTTGTTGTTGTAGGGTCTGTTGTGGTTGTTGTTGGGTTTTGTGTAGTTGTTGTTGCGCCATCTGTAGTTGTTGTTGGTTCAGCTGTGGTTGTTGTTGGGTTATCTGTAGTTGTTGTTGTTTCAGCGGTGGTTGTTGTTGGGTTATCTGTAGTTGTTGTTGGGGCATCTGTAGTTGTTGTCAGTTCAGCTGTGGTTGTTGTCGGTTCAGCTGTTGTTGTTGGTGGTTCACCCGTGGTTGTTGTTGGTTCAGCTGTTGTTGTTGGTGGTTCAGCTGTGGTTGTTGTTGGTTCAGCTGTGGTTGTTGTTGGTTCAACTGTCATTGTTGTTGGGGCATCTGTAGTTGTTGTTGGTTCAGCTGTGGTTGTTGTTGGTTCAACTGTAGTTGTTGTTGGTGAATCTGTGGTTGTTGTTAGTTCAGCTGTGGTTGTTGTTGGGGTTTCTGTAGTCTTTGGTTCAGCTGTGGTTTCTGATACTTCTGTACATGTTAAGAAAAATAAAACAAGGCATTAAGTTAACAAACTTCTATTGCAATTTTGGAGGTTCGTGGTAAAACTACATAAGGTTTTACTCACGTGATCCATCCACAGAAATGTCATTGATGTCAATGTTAAAGGTTGTGATGTTAGAAGCCACTCCAATCAAAACACTTGCAATTTGAGTGTTATTAGGAAGAGATGTTGATGCAAATACAAGATCCATGTTGTTTATAATTGAGCCATTGCTGCAAAAGAAATAGAATATTATTTTATTTGTACAATTCCATGATGAACAACCTTAAGACTTTAACATATTAAATCATAAAAAGTTACCTGAATGAAACCACTGCCAAGGAGTTGAATGAAGCAAATGTATTTTGGTAAAGAGGTTGAAGCTGCAGAAAAAAAGATAAGAAAAAAAAGTAACATTAAGTGTGTGCTTTCTTTTAAGGACTTGTTCTTTAAGACAAATTTATTTATGTAATTTGTACAACCCAGCATCCACAGCGTATAATCCCAACATTTCTCACACTATTTTCCATTAATTGAAACCACAGATGTGTTTATTCTATAGCATTTATCAGCAAACAAGCCTTCTGTTATCCAAGTATGTGTCTTAAATATGGATAAACAAGGCTGCATCTTGAGTTTGGTGACAATGTTATCAGATGTTTGCAAAACCTTTCTCTTCATGTAGTTTTGGACACACTGGCTTCAGCCTTTAATCAATCCCTCTCAGACCACTTTTATCTTTCATATTTACTGTACTGTCAGGTTTTTGCAGAGTTTAAACTGATGTACCATGTACCATGTTGTTATGCCTAATCTGACAATGTATCATTGGCAGAGAAATGTTGAGATTATAACTTATATACCCCAGATTTCTATAGAAAAAAATAATCTCAATGTTTTACTATGGCCAGATATATGCATTTTGAAATAAAAGGGTACTGGAATACCTAATGCTGTAAAATTATAACATATGTCAAATTTAAGGATATCATATATATTTGGCTATGGTTAGCCTAAAACGAAATCCAGACTCACTGTTGACTTTAACAGTTCAGCTCGATGAGTGAATGCTTCAGATGATGCATTTCCCAAATCAATCGAGAACGTTTCTCCAGCAGATCTAAAAGTCACCCGTTTTGTTGTTGTTGTTTGACCAACTGTACTTGTCGTTGGAACAGCAGTGCTTGTCATAGGGAAAGCTGTTGTTGATGTTACTTCAGATGTGATTGTTGTTGGTGCTTCTGTAGTTGTTGTTGGTTCAGCTGTCGTTGTTGTTGGTTCAACTGTGGTTGTTGTCGGGGCATCTGTAGTTGTTATTGGGGCATCTGTAGTTGTTGGTTCAGCTGTGGTTGTTGTTGTGGCATCTGTAGTTCTTGGCTCAGCTGTGGTTATTGTTGTGGTATCTGTAGTTGTTGTTTCAGCTGTGGTTGTTGTTGGGGCATCTGTAGTTGTTGGTATAGCTGTGGTAGTTGTTGGGGCATCTGTAGTTGTTGTTGGGGTATCTGTAGTGTTTGGTTCAGCTGTGGTTGTTATTGGGGTATCTGTAGTTGTTGCTGGGCCATATGTAGTAGTTGTTGTTTCAGCTGTGGTTGTTGTTGGGGCATCAGTAGCTGTTGTCATTTCATCTGTGGTTGTAGTTGGCTCAGCGATGGTTGTTGTTGTGGCATCTGTAGTTGTTATTGGGACATCTGTAGTTGTTGTTGCTTCAGCTGTGGTAGTTGTTGGGGTATCTGTTGTTGTTGTAGGGTCTGCTGTGGTTGTTGTCGGGATATCTGTAGTTGTTGCTGGGCCATCTGTAGTTGTTATTGGTTCAGCTGTGGTTGTTGTTGGGTTATCTGTTGTTGGTTCAGCTGTGGTAGTTGTTGGGTTATCTGTTGTTGTTGTTGGTTCAGCTGTGGTAGTTGTTGGGGCATCTGTAGCTGTTGTCGGTTCAGCCATGGTTGTTGCTGGGTCATCTGTGGTTGTTGTTGGTTCAACTGTGGTTGTTGCTGGTTCAGCCGTGGTTATTGTTAGCTCAGCTGTGGTTGTTGTCGGTTCAGCTGTGGGTGTTGGTGGTTCAGCAAGGGTTGTTGTTGGTTCAGCTATTGTTGTTGTTGGTTCAACTGTCATTGTTGTTGGGGCATCTGTTGTTGTTGGTGGCTCATCTGTGGTTGTAGTTGGCTCAGCGGTGGTTGTTGTTGGGGCATCTGTACTTGTTGGTCCAACTGTGGTTATTGTAGTGGCATATGTGGTTGTTGTTGTTTCAGCTGTGGTTGTTATTGGAGTATCTGTAGTTGTTGTTGGGGTATCTGTAGTTGTTGTAATTTCATCTGTGGTTGCAGTTGGCTCAGCAGTGGTTGTTGTTGGGGCATCTGTAGTTGTTATTGGGACATCTGTAGTTGTTGTTGCTTCAGCTGTGGTAGTTGTTGGGGTATCTGTTGTTGTTGTAGAGTCTGCTGTGGTTGTTGTCGGGTTATCTGTAGTTGTTGCTGGGCCATCTGTAGTTGTTGTTGGTTCAGCTGTGGTTGTTGTTGGGTTATCTGTTGTTGTTGTTGGTTCAGCTGTGGTAGTTGTTGGGGCATCTGTAGCTGTTGTCGGTTCAGCTGTGGTTGTTGTTGATTCAGCTGTGGTTGTTGTTGGTTCAACTGTGGTTGTTGCTGGTTCAGTCGTGGCTGTTGTTAGCTCAGCCGTGGTTGTTGTTAGCTCTGCTGTGGTTGTTGTCGGGTTATCTGTAGTTGTTGCTGGGCCATCTGTAGTGTTTGGTTCAGCTGTGGTTGTTATTGGGGTATCTGTAGTTGTTGCTGGGCCATATGTAGTAGTTGTTGTTTCAGCTGTGGTTGTTGCTGGGGCATCAGTAGCTGTTGTCATTTCATCTGTGGTTGTAGTTGGCTCAGCGATGGTTGTTGTTGTGGCATCTGTAGTTGTTATTGGGACATCTGTAGTTGTTGTTGCTTCAGCTGTAGTAGTTGTTGGGGTATCTGTTGTTGTTGTAGGGTCTGCTGTGGTTGTTGTCGGGATATGTGTAGTTGTTGCTCGGCCATCTGTAGTTGTTGTTGGTTCAGCTGTGGTTGTTGTTGGTTCAGCTGTGGTAGTTGTTGGGTTATCTGTTGTTGTTGTTGGTTCAGCTGTGGTAGTTGTTGAGGCATCTGTAGCTGTTGTCGGTTCAGCCATGGTTGTTGCTGGGTCATCTGTGGTTGTTGTTGGTTCAACTGTGGTTGTTGCTGGTTCAGCCGTGGTTGTTGTAAGCTCAGCTGTGGTTGTTGTCGGTTCAAATGTGGGTGTTGGTGGTTCAGCAGGGGTTGTTGTTGGTTCAGCTATTGTTGTTGTTGGTTCAACTGTCATTGTTGTTGGCTCATCTGTGGTTGTAGTTGGCTCAGCGGTGGTTGTTGTTGGGGCATCTGTACTTGTTGGTCCAACTGTGGTTATTGTAGTGGCATATGTAGTTGTTGTTGTTTCAGCTGTGGTTGTTATTGGAGTATCTGTAGTTGTTGTTGGGGTATCTGTAGTTGTTGTAATTTCATCTGTGGTTGCAGTTGGCTCAGCAGTGGTTGTTGTTGGGGCATCTGTAGTTGTTATTGGGACATCTGTAGTTGTTGTTGCTTCAGCTGTGGTAGTTGTTGGGGTATCTGTTGTTGTTGTAGGGTCTGCTGTGGTTGTTGTCGGGTTATCTGTAGTTGTTGCTGGGCCATCTGTAGTTGTTGTTGGTTCAGCTGTGGTTGTTGTTGGGTTATCTGTTGTTGTTGTTGGTTCAGCTGTGGTAGTTTTTGGGGCATCTGTAGCTGTTGTCGGTTCAGAAGTGGTTGTTGTTGATTCAGCTGTGGTTGTTGTTGGTTCAACTGTGGTCTTTGCTGGTTCAGCCGTGGTTGTTGTTAGCTCAGCCGTGGTTGTTGTTAGTTCTGCTGTGGTTGTTGTCGGGTTAACTGTAGTTGTTGCTGGGCCATCTGTAGTTGTTGTTGGTTCAGCTGTGGTTGTTGTTGGGTTATCTGTAGTTGTTGTTGGTTCAGCTGTGGTTGTTGTTGGGTTATCTGTTGTTGTTGGTTCAGCTGTGGTAGTTGTTGGGGCATCTGTAGCTGTTGTCGGTTCAGCCATGGTTGTTGCTGGGTCATCTGTGGTTGTTCTTGGTTCAACTGTGGTTGTTGCTGGTTCAGCCGTGGTTGTTGTTAGCTCAGTTGTGGTTGTTGTCGGTTCAGCTGTGGGTGTTGGTGGTTCAGCAGGGGTTGTTGTTGGTTCAGCTATTGTTGTTGTTGGTTCAACTGTCATTGTTGTTGGGGCATCCGTTGTTGCTGTTGGCTCATCTGTGGTTGTAGTTGGCTCAGCGGTGGTTGTTGTTGGTGCATCTGTACTTGTTGGTCCAACTGTGGTTATTGTTGTGGCATATGTAGTTGTTGTTGTTTCAGCTGTGGTTGTTATTGGAGTATCTGTAGTTGTTGTTAGGGTATCTGTAGTTGTTGTCATTTCATCTGTGGTTGTAGTTGGCTCAGCAGTGGTTGTTGTTCGGGCATCTGTAGTAGTTATTGGGACATCTGTAGTTGTTGTTGCTTCAGCTGTGGTAGTTGTTGGCGTATCTGTTGTTGTTGTAGGGTCTGCTGTGGTTGTTGTTGATTCAGCTGTGGTTGTTGTTGGTTCAACTGTTGTTGTTGCTTGTTTAGCCGTGGTTGTTGTTAGTTCAGCTGTGGTTGTTATGGGTTCAGATGTGGTTGTTGTTGGGTTATCTGTTGTTGTTGATGGTTCAGCTGTGGTAGTTGTTGGAGCATCTGTAGTTGTTGTCGGTTCAGCTGTGGTTGTTGTTGATTCAGCTGTGGTTGTTGTTGGTTCAACTGTTGTTGTTGCTTGTTTAGCCGTGGTTGTTGTTAGTTCAGCTGTGGTTGTTGTGGGTTCAGATGTGGTTGTTGGTGGTTCAGCCGTGGTTGTAGTTGGCTCAGCGGTGGTTGTTGTTGGGGCATCTGTAGTTGTTGTTTTTTCAACTGTGGTTATTGTTGTGGCATCTGTAGTTGTTGTTGTTTCAGCTGTGGTTGTTATTGGGGTATCTGTAGTTGTTGTTACGGTATCTGTAGTTGTTGCTTCAGCTATGGTTGTTGTTGGGGCTTCTGTAGTTGTTGTTTCAGCTGTGGTTGTTGTTGGGGTATCTGTGGTTGTTGGGGCATCTGTAGTTGTTGGTTCAGCTGTGGTTGTTGTTGGGACATGTGTAGTTATTGGTTCAGCTGTGGTTGTAGTTGGGGCATCTGTAGTTCTTGGCTCAGCTGTGGTTGTTGTTGGCTCAGCGGTGGTTGTTGTTAGGGCTTCTGTAGTTGTTGATGGTTCGGCTGTAGTTGTCGTTGGTTCATCTGTGTTTGTTGTTGTGACAACTGTGGTTGTTGTTGGTTCAGCTGTGGTTGTAGTTGGCTCAGCGGTGGTTGTTGTCAGGGCATCTGTAGTTGTTGGTTCAGTTGCGGTTGTTGTTGGGGCGTCTGTAGTTGTTGGTTCAGCTGTGGTTGTTGTTGGGGCATCAGTAGTTGTTGTCGGTTCATCTGTGGATGTAGTTGGCTCAGCGGTGGTTGTTGTTAGGGCATCTGTAGTTGTTGATGGTTCAGCTGTAGTTGTCGTTGGCTCATTTGTGGTTGTTGTTGTAACAAATGTGGTTCTTGTTGTATCAGCTGTGGGTGTTGTTGGGTCATCTGTGGTTGTTGTTGATTCAGCTGTGGTTGTTGTTGGTTCAACGGTGGTTGTTGCTGGTTCAGCCGTGGTTGTTGTTAGTTCAGCTGTGGTTGTTGTCGGTTCAACTGTGCTTTCTGATACTTCTGTACATGTTAAGAAAAATAAAACAAGGAATTAAGTCAACAAACTGTTATTGCAATTTTGGAGATTCGTGATAAAACTACAGGAGGTTTTACTCACGTGATCCATCCACAGAAATTCCATTGATGTCAATGTTAAAGGTTGTGGTGTTAGAAGCCACTCCAATCAAAACACTTGCAATTTGAGTGTTATTAGGAAGAGATGTTGATGCAAATCCAAGATCCATGTTGTTTATAATTGAGCCATTGCTGCAAAAGAAATAGAATATTATTTTATTTGTACAATTCCATGATGAACAACCTTAAGACTTTAACATATTTAATCATAAAAAGTTACCTGAATGAAACCACTGTCAAGGAGTTGAATGAAGCAAATGTATTTTGGTAAAGAGGTTGAAGCTGCAGAAAAAAAGATAAGAAAAAAAAAGAAACATTAAGTGTGTGCTTTCTTTTAAGGACTTGTTCTTTAAGACAAATTTATTTATGTAATTTGTACAACCCAGCATCCACAGCATATAATCCCAACATTTCTCACACTATTTTCCATTAATTGAAACCACAGATGTGTTTATTCTATAGCATTTATCAGCAAACAAGCCTTCTGTTATCCAAGTATGTGTCTTAAATATGGATAAACAAGGCTGCATCTTGAGTTTGGTGACAATGTTATCAGATGTTTGCAAAACCTTTCTCTTCATGTAGTTTTGGACACACTGGCTTCAGCCTTTAATCAATCCCTCTCAGACCACTTTTATCTTTCATATTTACTGTACTGTCAGGTTTTTGCAGAGTTTAAACTGATGTACCATGTACCATGTTGTTATGCCTAATCTGACAATGTATCATTGGCAGAGAAATGTTGAGATTATAACTTATATACCCCAGATTTCTATAGAAAAAAATAATCTCAATGTTTTACTATAGCCAGATGTATGCATTTTGAAATAAAAGGGTACTGGAATACCTAATGCTGTAAAATTATAACATATGTCAAATTTAAGGATATCATATATATTTGGCTATGGTTAGCCTAAAAAGAAATCCAGACTTACTGTTGACTTTAACAGTTCAGCTCGATGAGTGAATGCTTCAGATGATGCATTTCCCAAATCAATCGAGAATGTTTCTCCAGCAGATCTAAAAGTCACCCGTTTTGTTGTTGTTGTTTGAGCAACTGTACTTGTCGTTGGAACAGCAGTGCTTGTCATAGGGAAAGCTGTTGTTGATGTTACTTCAGATGTGATTGTTGTTGGTGCTTCTGTAGTTGTTGTTGGTTCAGCTGTCGTTGTTGGTTCAGCTGTGGTTGTTGTTGGGGCATCTGTCGTTGTTATTGGGGCATCTGTAGTTGTTGGTTCAGCTGTGGTTGTTGTTGGGGCATCTGTAGTTGTTGGCTCAGCTGTGGTTGTTGTTGGGGTAGCTGTAGTTGTTGTTGGGGTATCAGTAGTTGTTGGTTCAGCTGTGGTTGTTATTGGGGTATCTGTAGTTGTTGTCCGGGTATCTGTAGTTGTTGGTTCAGCTGTGGTTGTTATTGGGGTATATGTAGTTGTTGTTGGGGTATCTGTAGTTGTTGGTTCAGCTGTGGTTGTTGTTTGGGCATCTGTAGTTGTTGTCGGTTCAGCTGTGGTTGTAGTTGGCTCAGCGGTGATTGTTGTTAGGGTATCTGTAGTTGTTGATGGTTCAGCTGTACTTGTCGGTTCATCTGTGGTTGTTGTTGTAACAACTGTGGTTGTTGTTGGATCAGCTGTAGGTGTTGTTGGGTTATCTGTAGTTGTTGTTGGTTCAGCTGTGGTTGTTGTTTGGGCATCTGTTGTTGATGTTGGTTCAGTTGTGGTTGTTGTTGGTTCAACTGCCATTGTGCTTGGGGCATCTGTACTTGTTGTTGGTTCAGCTGTGGTTGTTGTTGGTTCAACTGTAGTGGTTGTTGGTGCATCTGTCGTTGTTGTTAGTTCAGCTGTGGTTGTTGTCGGTTCAGCTGTGGTTGTTGTTGGGGCATCTGTAGTTGTTGTTGGTTCAGCTGTGGTTGTTATTGGGGTATCTGTAGTTGTTGGTTCAGCTATGTTTGTTGTTGGGGCTTCTGTAGTTGTTGTTTCAGCTGTGGTTGTTGTTGGGGTATCTGTGGTTGTTGTTGGGGCATCTGTAGTTGTTGGTTCAGCTGTGGTTGTTGTTGGGGCATCAGTAGTTGTTGTCGGTTCATCTGTGGTTGTATTTTGCTCAGCGGTGGCAGTTGTTGGGGCATCTGTAGTTGTTGATGGTTCGGCTGTAGCTGTCTTTGGTTCATCTGTGGTTGTTGTTGGATCAGCTGTAGGTGTTGTTGGGTTATCTGTAGTTGTTGTTGGTTCAGCTGTGGTTGTTGGTGGGGTATCTGGAGTTGTTGTTGGTTCAGCCGTGGTAGTTGTTTGGGCATCTGTAGTTGTTGTCAGTTCAGCTGTGGTTGTTGTCGATTCAGCTGTGGTTGTTGTTGGTTCAACTGTGGTTGTCGCTGGTTCAGCCGTGGTTGTTGTTAGTTCAGCTGTGGTTGTTGTCGGTTCAGCTGTGGTTGTTGGTGGTTCAGCCGTGGTTGTTGTTGTTTCAGCTATTGTTGTTGTTGGTTCAACTGTGGTTGTTGTTGGGGTATCTGGAGTTGTTGTTGGTTCAGCTGTGGTAGTTGTTTGGGCATCTGTTGTCGTTGTTGGTTCAGCTGCGGTTGTTGTTGGTTCAACTGCCATTGTGGTTGGGGCATGTGTAGTTGTTGTTGTTTGAGCTGTGGTTGTTGTTGGTTCAACTGTGGTTGTTGTTGGGGCATCTGTAGTTGTTGTTGGTTCAGCTGTGGTTGTTGTTGGGTTATCTGTTGTTGTTGTTAGTTCAGCTGTGGTTGTTGGTGGTTCAGCCGTGGTTGTTGTTGGTTCAGCTATTGTTGTTGTTGGTTCAACTGTGGTTGTAGTTGGCTCAGCGGTGGTTGTTGTTGGGGCATCTGTAGTTGTTGTTGGGGCATCTGTAGTTGTTGGTCCAACTGTGGTTATTGTTGTGGCATCTGTAGTTGTTGTTGTTTCAGCTGTGGTTGTCATTGGGGTTTCTGTAGTTGTTGTTTCAGCTGTGGTTGTTGTTTGGGTATCTGTAGTTGTTGTTGGGGCATCTGTAGTTGTTGGTCCAACTGTGGTTATTGTTGTGGCATCTGTAGTTGTTGTTGTTTCAGCTGTGGTTGTCATTGGGGTTTCTGTAGTTGTTGTTTCAGCTGTGGTTGTTGTTGGGGTATCTGTAGTTGTTGTTGGGGCATTTGTAGTTGTTGGTTCAGCTGTGGTCGTTGTTGGGTTATCTGTTGTTGTTGTTGGTTCAGCTGTGGTTGTTATTGGGGTATCTGTAGTTGTTGTTGGTGCATCTGTGGTTGTTGTCGGTTCAGCTGTGGTTGTTGTTGGGGCATCTGTAGTTGTTGTTGGTTCAGCTGTGGTTGTTGCTGGGTTATCTGTTGTTGTTGTTGGTTCAGCTGTGGTAGTTGTTGGGGCATCTGTAGTTGTTGTCGGTTCAGCTGTGGTTGTTGTTGATTCAGCTGTGGTTGTTGTTGGTTCAACTGTGGTTGTTGCTGGTTCAGCAGTGGTTGTTCTTTGTTCAGCTGTGGTTGTTGTCGGTTCAGCTGTGGTTGTTGGTGGTTCAGCCGTGGTTGTTGTTGGTTCAGCTATTGTTGTTGTTGGCTCAACTGTGGTTGTAGTTGGCTCAGCGGTGGTTGTTGTTGGGGCATCTGTAGTTGTTGTTGGTTCAGCTGTGGTTGTTGTTTGGGCATCTGTTGTTGATGTTGGTTCAGTTGTGGTTGTTGTTGGTTCAACTGCCATTGTGCCTGGGGCATCTGTACTTGTTGTTGGTTCAGCTGTGGTTGTTGTTGGTTCAACTGTAGTGGTTGTTGGTGCATCTGTCGTTGTTGTTAGTTCAGCTGTGGTTGTTGTCGGTTCAGCTGTGGTTGTTGTTGGGGCATCTGTAGTTGTTGTTGGTTCAGCTGTGGTTGTTATTGGGGTATCTGTAGTTGTTGGTTCAGCTATGTTTGTTGTTGGGGCTTCTGTAGTTGTTGTTTCAGCTGTGGTTGTTGTTGGGGTATCTGTGGTTGTTGTTGGGGCATCTGTAGTTGTTGGTTCAGCTGTGGTTGTTGTTGGGGCATCAGTAGTTGTTGTCGGTTCATCTGTGGTTGTATTTTGCTCAGCGGTGGCAGTTGTTGGGGCATCTGTAGTTGTTGATGGTTCGGCTGTAGCTGTCTTTGGTTCATCTGTGGTTGTTGTTGGATCAGCTGTAGGTGTTGTTGGGTTATCTGTAGTTGTTGTTGGTTCAGCTGTGGTTGTTGGTGGGGTATCTGGAGTTGTTGTTGGTTCAGCCGTGGTAGTTGTTTGGGCATCTGTAGTTGTTGTCAGTTCAGCTGTGGTTGTTGTCAATTCAGCTGTGGTTGTTGTTGGTTCAACTGTGGTTGTCGCTGGTTCAGCCGTGGTTGTTGTTAGTTCGGCTGTGGTTGTTGTCGGTTCAGCTGTGGTTGTTGGTGGTTCAGCCGTGGTTGTTGTTGTTTCAGCTATTGTTGTTGTTGGTTCAACTGTGGTTGTTGTTGGGGTATCTGGAGTTGTTGTTGGTTCAGCTGTGGTAGTTGTTTGGGCATCTGTTGTCGTTGTTGGTTCAGCTGCGGTTGTTGTTGGTTCAACTGCCATTGTGGTTGGGGCATCTGTAGTTGTTGTTGTATGAGCTGTGGTTGTTGTTGGTTCAACTGTGGTTGTTGTTGGGGCATCTGTAGTTGTTGTTGGTTCAGCTGTGGTTGTTGTTGGGTTATCTGTTGTTGTTGTTAGTTCAGCTGTGGTTGTTGGTGGTTCAGCCGTGGTTGTTGTTGGTTCAGCTATTGTTGTTGTTGGTTCAACTGTGGTTGTAGTTGGCTCAGCGGTGGTTGTTGTTGGGGCATCTGTAGTTGTTGTTGGGGCATCTGTAGTTGTTGGTCCAACTGTGGTTATTGTTGTGGCATCTGTAGTTGTTGTTGTTTCAGCTGTGGTTGTCATTGGGGTTTCTGTAGTTGTTGTTTCAGCTGTGGTTGTTGTTTGGGTATCTGTAGTTGTTGTTGGGGCATCTGTAGTTGTTGGTCCAACTGTGGTTATTGTTGTGGCATCTGTAGTTGTTGTTGTTTCAGCTGTGGTTGTCATTGGGGTTTCTGTAGTTGTTGTTTCAGCTGTGGTTGTTGTTGGGGTATCTGTAGTTGTTGTTGGGGCATTTGTAGTTGTTGGTTCAGCTGTGGTCGTTGTTGGGTTATCTGTTGTTGTTGTTGGTTCAGCTGTGGTTGTTATTGGGGTATCTGTAGTTGTTGTTGGTGCATCTGTGGTTGTTGTCGGTTCAGCTGTGGTTGTTGTTGGGGCATCTGTAGTTGTTGTTGGTTCAGCTGTGGTTGTTGCTGGGTTATCTGTTGTTGTTGTTGGTTCAGCTGTGGTAGTTGTTGGGGCATCTGTAGTTGTTGTCGGTTCAGCTGTGGTTGTTGTTGATTCAGCTGTGGTTGTTGTTGGTTCAACTGTGGTTGTTGCTGGTTCAGCAGTGGTTGTTCTTTGTTCAGCTGTGGTTGTTGTCGGTTCAGCTGTGGTTGTTGGTGGTTCAGCCGTGGTTGTTGTTGGTTCAGCTATTGTTGTTGTTGGCTCAACTGTGGTTGTAGTTGGCTCAGCGGTGGTTGTTGTTGGGGCATCTGTAGTTGTTTTTGGGGCATCTATAGTTGTTGGTCCAACTGTGGTTATTGTTGTGGCATCTGTAGTTGTTGTTGTTTCAGCTGTGGTTGTCATTGGGGTTTCTGTAGTTGTTGATTCAGCTGTGGTTGTTGTTGGGGTATCTGTAGTTGTTGTTGGGGCATCTGTAATTGTTGGTTCAGCTGTGGTTATTGTTGGGGCATCTGTAGTGGTTGTTGGGGTATCTGTAGTTGTTGGTTCAGCTGTGGTTGTTGTTGGGACATGTGTAGTTATTGGTTCAGCTGTGGTTGTTGTTGGGGCATCTGTAGTTGTTGTTGTTTCAGCTGTGGTTGTAGTTGGGGTATCTGTAGTTTTTGTTGGGGCATCTGTAGTTGTTGGTTCAGCTGTGGTTGTTGTTGGGGCATCTGTAGTGGTTGTTGGGGTATCTGTAGTTGTTGGTTCAGCTATGGTTGTTGTTGGGGCTTTTGTAGTTGTTGTTTGAGCTGTGGTTATTGTTGGCGTATCTGTGGTTGTTGTTGGGGCATCTGTACTTGTTGGTTCAGCTGTGGTTGTTGTTGGGGAATCAGTAGTTGTTGTCGGTTCAGCTGTGGTTGTTGTTAGTTCAGCTGTGGTTGTTTTCAGTTCAGCTGTGGTTGTTGTTGGGGCATCTGTAGTTGTTGTTGGTTCAGCTGTGGTTGTTATTGGGGTATCTGTAGTTGTTGATTCAGCTATGGTTGTTGTTGGGGCTTCTGTAGTTGTTGTTTCAGCTGTGGTTGTTGTTGGGGTATCTGTAGTTGTTGTTGGGGCATTTGTAGTTGTTGGTTCAGCTGTGGTTGTTGTTGGGGCATTAGTAGTTGTTGTCGGTTCATCTGGGGTTGTAGTTGTCTCAGCGGTGGTAGTTGTTGGGGCATCTGTAGTTGTTGATGGTTCAGCTGTAGTTGTTGTTGGTTCATCTGTGGTTGTTGTTGGATCAGCTGTAGGTGTTGTTGGGTTATCTGTAGTTGTTGTTGGTTCAGCTGTGGTAGTTGTTTGGGCATCTGTTGTCGTTGTTGGTTCAGCTGCGGTTGTTGTTGGTTCAACTGCCATTGTGGTTGGGGCATCTGTAGTTGTTGTTGTTTGAGCTGTGGTTGTTGTTGTTTCAACTGTGGTTGTTGTTGGGGCATCTGTAGTTGTTGTTGGTTCAGCTGTGGTTGTTGTTGGGTTATCTGTTGTTGTTGTTGGTTCAGCTGTGGTAGTTGTTGGGGCATCTGTAGTTGTTGTCAGTTCAGCTGTGGTTGTTGTTGATTCAGCTGTCGTTGTTGTTGGTTCAACTGTGGTTGTAGCTGGTACAGCCGTGGTTGTTGTTAGTTCAGCTGTGGTTGTTGGTGGTTCAGCCGTGGTTGTTGTTGGTTCAGCTATTGTTGTTGTTGGTTCAACTGTGGTTGTAGTTGGCTCAGCGGTGGTTGTTGTTAGGGCATCTGTAGTTGTTGTTGGGGCATCTGTAGTTGTTGGTCCAACTGTGGTTATTGTTGTGGCATCTGTAGTTGTTGTTGTTTCAGCTGTGGTTGTCATTGGGGTTTCTGTAGTTGTTGTTTCAGCTGTGGTTGTTGTTGGGGTATCTGTAGTTGTTGTTGGGGCATTTGTAGTTGTTGGTTCAGCTGTGGTCGTTGTTGGGTTATCTGTTGTTGTTGTTGGTTCAGCTGTGGTTGTTGTTGGGGCATCAGTAGTTGTTGTCGGTTCATCTGGGGTTGTAGTTGGCTCAGCGGTGGTAGTTGTTGGGGCATCTGTAGTTGTTGATGGTTCAGCTGTAGTTGTTGTTGGTTCATCTGTGGTTGTTGTTGGATCAGCTGTAGGTGTTGTTGGGTTATTTGTAGTTGTTGTTGGTTCAGCTGTGGTTGTTGTTGGGGTATCTGGAGTTGTTGTTGGTTCAGCTGTGGTAGTTGTTTGGGCATCTGTTGTCGTTGTTGGTTCAGCTGCGGTTGTTGTTGGTTCAACTGCCATTGTGTTTGGGGCATCTGTAGTTGTTGTTGTTTGAGCTGTGGTTGTTGTTGGGGCATCTGTAGTTGTTGTTGGTTCAGCTGTGGTTGTTGTTGGGTTATCTGTTGTTGTTGTTGGTTCAGCTGTGGTAGTTGTTGGGGCATCTGTAGTTGTTGTCAGTTCAGCTGTGGTTGTTGTTGATTCAGCTGTGGTTGTTGTTGGTTCAACTGTGGTTGTCGCTGGTTCAGCCGTGGTTGTTGTTAGTTCAGCTGTGGTTGTTGGTGGTTCAGCCGTGGTTGTTGTTGGTTCAGCTATTGTTGTTGTTGGTTCAACTGTGGTTGTAGTTGGCTCAGCGGTGGTTGTTGTTAGGGCATCTGTAGTTGTTGTTGGGGCATCTGTAGTTGTTGGTCCAACTGTGGTTATTGTTGTGGCATCTGTAGTTGTTGTTGTTTCAGCTGTGGTTGTCATTGGGGTTTCTGTAGTTGTTGTTTCAGCTGTGGTTGTTGTTTGGGTATCTGTAGTTGTTGTTGGGGCATTTGTAGTTGTTGGTTCAGCTGTGGTCGTTGTTGGGTTATCTGTTGTTGTTGTTGGTTCAGCTGTGGTTGTTGTTGGGGCATCAGTAGTTGTTGTCGGTTCATCTGGGGTTGTAGTTGGCTCAGCGGTGGTAGTTGTTGGGGCATCTGTAGTTGTTGTTGTTTCAGCTGTAGTTGTTGTTGGTTCATCTGTAGTTGTTGTTGGATCAGCTGTAGGTGTTGTTGGGTTATCTGTAGTTGTTGTTGGTTCAGCTGTGGTTGTTGTTGGGGTATCTGGAGTTGTTGTTGGTTCAGCTGTGGTAGTTGTTTGGGCATCTGTTGTCGTTGTTGGTTCAGCTGCGGTTGTTGTTGGTTCAACTGCCATTGTGGTTGGGGCATCTGTAGTTGTTGTTGTTTGAGCTGTGGTTGTTGTTGGTTCAACTGTGGTTGTTGTTGGGGCATCTGTAGTTGTTGTTGGTTCAGCTGTGGTTGTTGTTGGGTTATCTGTTGTTGTTGTTGGTTCAGCTGTGGTAGTTGTTGGGGCATCTGTAGTTGTTGTCAGTTCAGCTGTGGTTGTTGTTGATTCAGCTGTGGTTGTTGTTGGTTCAACTGTGGTTGTCGCTGGTTCAGCCGTGGTTGTTGTTAGTTCAGCTGTGGTTGTTGGTGGTTCAGCTGTGGTTGTTGTTGGTTCAGCTATTGTTGTTGTTGGTTCAACTGTGGTTGTAGTTGGCTCAGCGGTGGTTGTTGTTGGGGCATCTGTAGTTGTTGTTGGGGCATCTGTAGTTGTTGGTCCAACTGTGGTTATTGTTGTGGCATCTGTAGTTGTTGTTGTTTCAGCTGTGGTTGTCATTGGGGTTTCTGTAGTTGTTGTTTCAGCTGTGGTTGTTGTTGGGGTATCTGTAGTTGTTGTTGGGGCATTTGCAGTTGTTGGTTCAGCTGTGGTCGTTGTTGGGTTATCTGTTGTTGTTGTTGGTTCAGCTGTGGTTGTTATTGGGGTATCTGTAGCTGTTGTTGGTGCATCTGTGGTTGTTGTCGGTTCAGCTATGGTTGTTGTTGGGGCATCTGTAGTTGTTGTTGGTTCAGCTGTGGTTGTTGTTGGGGCATCTGTAGTTGTTGTTGTTTCAGCTGTGGTTGTTGTTGGGTTATCTGTTGTTGTTGTTGGTTCAGCTGTGGTAGTTGTTGGGGCATCTGTAGTTGTTGTCGGTTCAGCTGTGGTTGTTGTTGATTCAGCTGTGGTTGTTGTTGGTTCAACTGTGGTTGTTGCTGGTTCAGCCGTGGTTGTTGTTTGTTCAGCTGTGGTTGTTGTCGGTTCATCTGTGGTTGTAGTTGGCTCAGCGGTGGTTGTTCTTAGGGCATCTGTAGTTGTTGATGGTTCGGCTGTAGTTGTTTGTGGTTCATCTGTGGTTGTTGTTGTGACAACTGTGGTTGTTGTTGGTTCAGCTGTGGTTGTAGTTGGCTCAGCGGTGGTTGTTGTTAGGGCATCTGTAGTTCTTTTTGATTCAGCTGTGGTTGTTGTTGGTTCAACTGTGGTTGTTGCTGTTTCAGCCGTGGTTGTTGTCGGTTCAGCTGTGGTTTCTGATGTTAAGAAAAATAAAACAAGGAATTAAGTTAACAAACTTTTATTGCAATTTTGGAGATCCGTGATAAAACTACATGAGGTTTTACTCACGTGATCCATCCACAGAAATTCCATTGATGTCAATGTTAAAGGTTGTGGTGTTAGAAGCCACTCCAATCAAAACACTTGCAATTTGAGTGTTATCAGGAAGAGATGTTGATGCAAATTCAAGATCCATGTTGTTTATAATTGAGCCATTGCTGCAAAAGAAATAGAATATTATTTTATTTGTACAATTCCATGATGAACAACCTTAAGACTTTAACATATTTAATCATAAAAAGTTACCTGAATGAAACCACTGTCAAGGAGTTGAATGAAGCAAATGTGTTTTGGTAAAAAGGTTGAAGCTGCAGAAAAAAAGATAAGAAAAAAAAAGAAACATTAAGTGTGTGCTTTCTTTTAAGGACTTGTTCTTTAAGACAAATTTATTTATGTAACCACAGATGTATTTATTCTATAGCATTTATCAGCAAACGAGCCTTCTGTTATCCAAGCATGTGTCTTAAATATGGATAAACAAAGCTGCATCTTGAGTTTGGTGACAATGTTATCAGATGTTTGCAAAACCTTTCTCTTCATGTAGTTTTGGACACACTGGCTTCAGCCTTTAATCAATCCCTCTCAGACCACTTTTATCTTTCATATTTACTTTACTGTCAGGTTTTTGCAGAGTTTAAACTGATGTACCATGTACCATGTTGTTATGCCTAATCTGACAATGTATCATTGGCAGAGAAATGTTGAGATTATAACTTATATACCCCAGATTTCTATAGAAAAAAATAATCTCAATGTTTTACTATGGCCAGATATATGCATTTTGAAATAAAAGGGTACTGGACAACCTAATAGTGTAAAATTATAACATATGTCAAATTTAAGGATATCATATATATTTGGCTATGGTTAGCCTAAAAAGAAATCCAGACTTACTGTTGACTTTAACAGTTCAGCTCGATGAGTGAATGCTTCAGATGATGCATTTCCCAAATCAATCGAGAATGTTTCTCCAGCAGATCTAAAAGTCACCCGTTTTGTTGTTGTTGTTTGCGCAACTGTACTTGTCGTTGGAACAGCAGTGCTTGTCATAGGGAAAGCTGTTGTTGATGTTAGTTCAGATGAGATTTTTGTTGATACTTCTGTAGTTGTTGTTGGTTCAGCTGTCGTTGTTGTTGGTTCAACTGTGGTTGTTGTTGGTTCAACTGTGGTTGTTGTTGGGGCATCTGTAGTTGTTGGTTCAGCTGTGGATGTTTTTGGGGTATCTGTAGTTGTTGTTGGGGTATCTGTAGTTGTTGGTTCAGCTGTGGTTGTTGGTGGGTCATCAGTAGCTGTTGTCATTTCATCTGTGGTTGTAGTTGGCTCAGCGGTGGTTGTTGTTGGGATATCTGTGGTTGTTGATGGGGTATCTGTAGTTGTTGTTGGGGCATCTGTAGTTGTTGGTCCAACTGTGGTTATTGTTGTGGCATCTGTAGTTGTTGTTGTTTCAGCTGTGGTTGTCATTGGGGTATCTGTAGTTGTTATTGGGACATCTGTAGTTGTTGTTTCCGCTGTGCTTGTTGTCGGGGTATCTGTAGTTGTTGTTGTTTCAGCTGTGGTTTTTGTTGGGGCATCTGTAGTTGTTGGTTCAGCTGTGGTTATTGTTGTGGCATCTGTAGTTGTTGTTGTTTCAGCTGTGGTTGTTGTTGGGGCATCTGTAGTTGTTGTTGGGTTATCTGTAGTTGTTGTTGGTTCATCTGTGGTTGTAGTTGGCCCAGCGGTGGTTGTTGTTGGGGCATCTGTAGTTGTTGATGGTTCAGCTGTAGTAGTCGTTGGTTCATCTGTGGTTGTTGTTGTGACAACTGTGGTTGTTGTTGGATCAGCTGTAGGTGTTTTTGGGTTATCTGTAGTTTTTGTTGGGGCTTCTGTAGTTGTTGGTTCAGCTGTGGTTACTGTTGTGGCATCTGTAGTTGTTGTTGTTTCAGCTGTGGTAGTTGTTGGGGCATCTGTAGTTGTTGATGGTTCAGCTGTGGTTATTGTTGGTTCAACTGTGGTTGTTGTTGGTTCAACTGTGGTTGTTGTTGGGGCATCTGTAGTTGTTGGTTCAGCTGTGGTTGTTATTGGGGTATCTGTAGTTGTTGTTGGGGTATCTGTAGTTGTTGTTGGGGCATCTGTAGTTGTTGGTCCAACTGTGGTTATTGTTGTGGCATCTGTAGTTGTTGTTGTTTCAGCTGTGGTTGTCATTGGGGTATCTGTAGTTGTTATTGGGACATCTGTAGTTGTTGTTTCCGCTGTGCTTGTTGTCGGGGTATCTGTAGTTGTTGTTGTTTCAGCTGTGGTTTTTGTTGGGGCATCTGTAGTTGTTGGTTCAGCTGTGGTTATTGTTGTGGCATCTGTAGTTGTTGTTGTTTCAGCTGTGGTTGTTGTTGGGGCATCTGTAGTTGTTGTTGGGTTATCTGTAGTTGTTGTTGGTTCATCTGTGGTTGTAGTTGGCCCAGCGGTGGTTGTTGTTGGGGCATCTGTAGTTGTTGATGGTTCAGCTGTAGTAGTCGTTGGTTCATCTGTGGTTGTTGTTGTGACAACTGTGGTTGTTGTTGGATCAGCTGTAGGTGTTTTTGGGTTATCTGTAGTTTTTGTTGGGGCTTCTGTAGTTGTTGGTTCAGCTGTGGTTACTGTTGTGGCATCTGTAGTTGTTGTTGTTTCAGCTGTGGTAGTTGTTGGGGCATCTGTAGTTGTTGATGGTTCAGCTGTGGTTATTGTTGGTTCAACTGTGGTTGTTGTTGGTTCAACTGTGGTTGTTGTTGGGGCATCTGTAGTTCTTGGTTCAGCTGTGGTTGTTATTGGGGTATCTGTAGTTGTTGTTGGGGTATCTGTAGTTGTTGTTGGGGCATCTGTAGTTGTTGGTCCAACTGTGGTTATTGTTGTGGCATCTGTAGTTGTTGTTGTTTCAGCTGTGGTTGTCATTGGGGTATCTGTAGTTGTTATTGGGACATCTGTAGTTGTTGTTTCCGCTGTGCTTGTTGTCGGGGTATCTGTAGTTGTTGTTGTTTCAGCTGTGGTTTTTGTTGGGGCATCTGTAGTTGTTGGTTCAGCTGTGGTTATTGTTGTGGCATCTGTAGTTGTTGTTGTTTCAGCTGTGGTTGTTGTTGGGGCATCTGTAGTTGTTGTTGGGTTATCTGTAGTTGTTGTTGGTTCATCTGTGGTTGTAGTTGGCCCAGCGGTGGTTGTTGTTGGGGCATCTGTAGTTGTTGATGGTTCAGCTGTAGTAGTCGTTGGTTCATCTGTGGTTGTTGTTGTGACAACTGTGGTTGTTGTTGGATCAGCTGTAGGTGTTTTTGGGTTATCTGTAGTTTTTGTTGGGGCTTCTGTAGTTGTTGGTTCAGCTGTGGTTACTGTTGTGGCATCTGTAGTTGTTGTTGTTTCAGCTGTGGTAGTTGTTGGGGTATCTGTAGTTGTTGATGGTTCAGCTGTGGTTATTGTTGGTTCAACTGTGGTTGTTGTTGGTTCAACTGTGGTTGTTGTTGGGGCATCTGTAGTTGTTGGTTCAGCTGTGGTTGTTATTGGGGTATCTGTAGTTGTTGTTGGGGTATCTGTAGTTGTTGTTGGGGCATCTGTAGTTGTTGGTCCAACTGTGGTTATTGTTGTGGCATCTGTAGTTGTTGTTGTTTCAGCTGTGGTTGTCATTGGGGTATCTGTAGTTGTTATTGGGACATCTGTAGTTGTTGTTTCCGCTGTGCTTGTTGTCGGGGTATCTGTAGTTGTTGTTGTTTCAGCTGTGGTTTTTGTTGGGGCATCTGTAGTTGTTGGTTCAGCTGTGGTTATTGTTGTCGCATCTGTAGTTGTTGTTGTTTCAGCTGTGGTTGTTATTGGGGCATCTGTAGTTGTTGTTGGGTTATCTGTAGTTGTTGTTGGTTCATCTGTGGTTGTAGTTGGCCCAGCGGTGGTTGTTGTTGGGGCATCTGTAGTTGTTGATGGTTCAGCTGTAGTAGTCGTTGGTTCATCTGTGGTTGTTGTTGTGACAACTGTGGTTGTTGTTGGATCAGCTGTAGGTGTTTTTGGGTTATCTGTAGTTTTTGTTGGGGCTTCTGTAGTTGTTGGTTCAGCTGTGGTTACTGTTGTGGCATCTGTAGTTGTTGTTATTTCAGCTGTGGTAGTTGTTGGGGCATCTGTGGTTGTTGTTGGATCAGCTGTAGGTGTTGTTGGGTTATCTGTAGTTGTTGTTGGTTCAGCTGTGGTTGTTGTTGGGGTATCTGGAGTTGTTGTTGGTTCAGCTGTGGTAGTTGTTTGGGCATCTGTTGTCATTGTTGGTTCAGCTGCGGTTGTTGTTGGTTCAACTGCCATTGTGGTTGGGGCATCTGTAGTTGTTGTTGTTTGAGCTGTGGTTGTTGTTGGTTCAACTGTGGTTGTTGTTGGGGCATCTGTAGTTGTTGTTGGTTCAGCTGTGGTTGTTGTAGGGTTATCTGTTGTTGTTGTTGGTTCAGCTGTGGTAGTTGTTGGGGCATCTGTAGTTGTTGTCAGTTCAGCTGTGGTTGTTGTTGATTCAGCTGTGGTTGTTGTTGGTTCAACTGTGGTTGTCGCTGGTTCAACCGTGGTTGTTGTTGGTTCAGCCGTGGTTGTTGTTGGTTCAGCTATTGTTGTTGTTGGTTCAACTGTGGTTGTAGTTGGCTCAGCGGTGGTTGTTGTTGGGGCATCTGTAGTTGTTGTTGGGGCATCTGTAGTTGTTGGTCCAACTGTGGTTATTGTTGTGGCATCTGTAGTTGTTGTTGTTTCAGCTGTGGTTGTCATTGGGGTTTCTGTAGTTGTTGTTTCAGCTGTGGTTGTTGTTGGGGTATCTGTAGTTGTTGTTGGGGCATCTGTAGTTGTTGTTGGGGCATCTGTAGTTGTTGGTCCAACTGTGGATATTGTTGTGGCATCTGTAGTTGTTGTTGTTTCAGCTGTGGTTGTCATTGGGGTTTCTGTAGTTGTTGTTTCAGCTGTGGTTTTTGTTGGGGTATCTGTAGTTGTTGTTGGGGCATTTGTAGTTGTTGGTTCAGCTGTGGTCGTTGTTGGGTTATCTGTTGTTGTTGTTGGTGCATCTGTGGTTGATGTCGGTTCAGCTGTGGTTGTTGTTGGGGCATCTGTAGTTGTTGTTGGTTCAGCTGTGGTTGTTGTTGGGGCATCTGTAGTTGTTGTTGGTTCAGCTGTGGTTGTTGTTGGGTTATCTGTTGTTGTTGTTGGTTCAGCTGTGGTAGTTGTTGGGGCATCTGTAGTTGTTGTCGGTTCAGCTGTGGTTGTTGTTGATTCAGCTGTGGTTGTTGTTGGTTCAACTGTGGTTGTTGCTGGTTCAGCCGTGGTTGTTGTTTGTTCAGCTGTGGTTGTTGTCGGTTCAGCTGTGGTTGTTGGTGGTTCAGCCGTGGTTGTTGTTGGTTCAGCTATTGTTGTTGTTGGTTCAACTGTGGTTGTAGTTGGCTCAGCGGTGGTTGTTGTTGGGGCATCTGTAGTTGTTGTTGGGGCATCTATAGTTGTTGGTCCAACTGTGGTTATTGTTGCGGCATCTGTAGTTCTTGTTGTTTCAGCTGTGGTTGTCATTGGGGTTTCTGTAGTTGTTGTTTCAGCTGTGGTTGTTGTTGGGGTATCTGTAGTTGTTGTTGGTTCAGCTGTAATTGTTGGTTCAGCTGTGGTTGTTGTTGGGGCATCTGTAGTGGTTGTTGGGGTATCTGTAGTTGTTGGTTCAGCTGTGGTTGTTGTTGGGGTATCTGTGGTTGTTGTTGGGACATGTGTAGTTATTGGTTCAGCTATGGTTGTTGTTGGGGCTTCTGTAGTTTTTGTGTCAGCTGTGGTTGTTGTTGGGGTATCTGTAGTTGTTGTTGGGGCATCTATAGTTGTTGGTCCAACTATGGTTATTGTTGTGGCATCTGTAGTTGTTGTTGTTTCAGCTGTGGTTGTCATTGGGGTTTCTGTAGTTGTTGTTTCAGCTGTGGTTGTTGTTGGGGTATCTGTAGTTGTTGTTGGGGCATCTGTAATTGTTGGTTCAGCTGTGGTTGTTGTTGGGGCATCTGTAGTGGTTGTTGGGGTATCTGTAGTTGTTGGTTCAGCTGTGGTTGTTGTTGGGACATGTGTAGTTATTGGTTCAGCTATGGTTGTTGTTGGGGCATCTGTAGTTGTTGTTGTTTCAGCTGTGGTTGTAGTTGCGGTATCTGTAGTTGTTGTTGGGGCATCTGTAGTTCTTGGTTCAGCTGTGGTTGTTGTTGGGGCATCTGTAGTGGTTGTTGGGGTATCTATAGTTGTTGGTTCAGCTATGGTTGTTGTTGGGGCTTTTGTAGTTGTTGTTTGAGCTGTGGTTATTGTTGGGGTATCTGTGGTTGTTGTTGGGGCATCTGTACTTGTTGGTTGAGCTGTGGTTGTTGTTGGGGAATCAGTAGTTGTTGTCGGACCAGCTGTCGTTGTTGTTAGTTCAGCTGTGGTTGTTATCGGTTCCGCTGTGGTTGTTGTTGGGGCATCTGTAGTTGTTGTTGGTTCAGCTGTGGTTGTTATTGGGGTATCTGTAGTTGTTGATTCAGCTGTGGTTGTTGTTGGGGTATCTGTAGTTGTTGTTGGGGCATCTGTAGTTGTTGTTTCAGCTGTGGTTGTTGTTGGGGTATCTGTAGTTGTTGTTGGGGCATTTGTAGTTGTTGGTTCAGTTGTGGTCGTTGTTGGGTTATCTGTTGTTGTTGTTGGTTCAGCTGTGGTTGTTATTGGGGTATCTGTAGTTGTTGTTGGTGCATCTGTGGTTGTTGTCGGTTCAGCTGTGGTTGTTGTTGGGGCATCTGTAGTTGTTGTTGGTTCAGCTGTGGTTGTTGTTGGGTTATCTGTTGTTGTTGGTTCAGCTGTGGTAGTTGTTGGGGCATCTGTAGTTGTTGTCGGTTCAGCTGTGGTTGTTGTTGATTCAGCTGTGGTTGTTGTTGGTTCAACTGTGGTTGTTGCTGGTTCAGCCGTGGTTGTTGTTTGTTCAGCTGTGGTTGTTGTCGGTTCAGCTGTGGTTGTTGGTGGTTCAGCCGTGGTTGTTGTTGGTTCAGCTATTGTTGTTGTTGGTTCAACTGTGGTTGTAGTTGGCTCAGCGGTGGTTGTTGTTGGGGCATCTGTAGTTGTTGTTGGGGCATCTATAGTTGTTGGTCCAACTGTGGTTATTGTTGTGGCATCTGTAGTTGTTGTTGTTTCAGCTGTGGTTGTTGTTGGGGTATCTGTAGTTGTTGTTGGGGCATCTGTAGTTGTTGGTTCAGCTGTGGTTGTTGTTGGGGTATGTGTGGTTGTTGTTGGGACATGTGTAGTTATTGGTTCAGCTGTGGTTGTTGTTGGGGCATCTGTAGTTGTTGTTTCAGCTGTGGTTGTAGTTGGGGTATCTGTAGTTGTTGTTGGGGCATCTGTAGTTGTTGGTTCAGCTGTGGTTGTTGTTGGGGCATCTGTAGTGGTTGTTGGGGTATCTGTAGTTGTTGGTTCAGCTATGGTTGTTGTTGGGGAATCGGTAGTTGTTGTCGGTTCATCTGTGGTTGTAGTTGGCTCAGCGGTGGTTGTTCTTAGGGCATCTGTAGTTGTTGATGGTTCGGCTGTAGTTGTTTGTGGTTCATCTGTGGTTGTTGTTGTGACAACTGTGGTTGTTGTTGGTTCAGCTGTGGTTGTAGTTGGCTCAGCGGTGGTTGTTGTTAGGGCATCTGTAGTTCTTTTTGATTCAGCTGTGGTTGTTGTTGGTTCAACTGTGGTTGTTGCTGTTTCAGCCGTGGTTGTTGTCGGTTCAGCTGTGGTTTCTGATGTTAAGAAAAATAAAACAAGGAATTAAGTTAACAAACTTTTATTGCAATTTTGGAGATCCGTGATAAAACTACATGAGGTTTTACTCACGTGATCCATCCACAGAAATTCCATTGATGTCAATGTTAAAGGTTGTGGTGTTAGAAGCCACTCCAATCAAAACACTTGCAATTTGAGTGTTATCAGGAAGAGATGTTGATGCAAATTCAAGATCCATGTTGTTTATAATTGAGCCATTGCTGCAAAAGAAATAGAATATTATTTTATTTGTACAATTCCATGATGAACAACCTTAAGACTTTAACATATTTAATCATAAAAAGTTACCTGAATGAAACCACTGTCAAGGAGTTGAATGAAGCAAATGTGTTTTGGTAAAAAGGTTGAAGCTGCAGAAAAAAAGATAAGAAAAAAAAAGAAACATTAAGTGTGTGCTTTCTTTTAAGGACTTGTTCTTTAAGACAAATTTATTTATGTAACCACAGATGTATTTATTCTATAGCATTTATCAGCAAACGAGCCTTCTGTTATCCAAGCATGTGTCTTAAATATGGATAAACAAAGCTGCATCTTGAGTTTGGTGACAATGTTATCAGATGTTTGCAAAACCTTTCTCTTCATGTAGTTTTGGACACACTGGCTTCAGCCTTTAATCAATCCCTCTCAGACCACTTTTATCTTTCATATTTACTTTACTGTCAGGTTTTTGCAGAGTTTAAACTGATGTACCATGTACCATGTTGTTATGCCTAATCTGACAATGTATCATTGGCAGAGAAATGTTGAGATTATAACTTATATACCCCAGATTTCTATAGAAAAAAATAATCTCAATGTTTTACTATGGCCAAATATATGCATTTTGAAATAAAAGGGTACTGGACAACCTAATAGTGTAAAATTATAACATATGTCAAATTTAAGGATATCATATATATTTGGCTATGGTTAGCCTAAAAAGAAATCCAGACTTACTGTTGACTTTAACAGTTCAGCTCGATGAGTGAATGCTTCAGATGATGCATTTCCCAAATCAATCGAGAATGTTTCTCCAGCAGATCTAAAAGTCACCCGTTTTGTTGTTGTTGTTTGCGCAACTGTACTTGTCGTTGGAACAGCAGTGCTTGTCATAGGGAAAGCTGTTGTTGATGTTAGTTCAGATGAGATTTTTGTTGATGCTTCTGTAGTTGTTGTTGGTTCAGCTGTCGTTGTTGTTGGTTCAACTGTGGTTGTTGTTGGTTCAACTGTGGTTGTTGTTGGGGCATCTGTAGTTGTTGGTTCAGCTGTGGTTGTTATTGGGGTATCTGTAGTTGTTGTTGGGGTATCTGTAGTTGTTGTTGGGGCATCTGTAGTTGTTGGTCCAACTGTGGTTATTGTTGTGGCATCTGTAGTTGTTGTTGTTTCAGCTGTGGTTGTCATTGGGGTATCTGTAGTTGTTATTGGGACATCTGTAGTTGTTGTTGCTTCAGCTGTGGAAGTTGTTGGGGTATCTGTTGTTGTTGTTGTTTCAGCTGTGGTTTTTGTTGGGGCATCTGTAGTTGTTGGTTCAGCTGTGGTTATTGTTGTGGCATCTGTAGTTGTTGTTGTTTCAGCTATGGTTGTTATTGGGGTATTTGTAGTTGTTGTGGGAGCATCTGTAGTTGTTGGCTCAGCTGTGGTTGTTGTTGGGGCATCTGTAGGTGTTGTTTCAGCTGTGGTTGTTGTAGGGATATCTGTGGTTGTTGTTGGGGCATCTGTAGTTGTTGTTGGGGCATCTGTAGTTGTTGGTCTAACTGTGGTTATACTTGTGGCATCTGTAGTTGTTGTTTCCGCTGTGGTTGTTGTCGGGGTATCTGTAGTTGTTGTTGTTTCAGCTGTGGTTGTTGTTGGGGCATCTGTAGTTGTTGTTTCCGCTGTGGTTGTTCTCAGGGTATCTGTAGTTGTTGTTGTTGCAGCTGTGGGTGTTGTTGGGGCATCTGTAGTTGTTGGTTCAGCTGTGGTTATTGTTGTGGCATCTGTAGTTGTTGTTACTTCAGCTGTCGTTGTTATTGGGGTATCTGTAGTTGTTGTTGGAGCATCCGTAGTCGTTGGTCCAACTGTGGTTATTGTTGTGGAATCTGTAGTTGTTGTTGTTTCAGTTGTGGTTGTTATTGGGGTATCTGTAGTTGTTATTGGGGTATCTGTAGTTGTTGTTGGAGCATTTGTGGTTTTTGGTTCATCTGTGGTTGTAGTTGGCTCAGCGGTGGTTGTTGTTGGGGAATCTGTAGTTGTTGATGGTTCAGCTATAGTTGTCGTTGGTTCATCTGTGGTTATTGTAGTGACAACTGTGGTTGTTGTTGTATCAGCTGTAGGTGTTGTTGGGTTATCTGTAGTTGTTGTTGGGGCTTCTGTAGTTGTTGGTTCAGCTGTGGTCACTGTTGTGGCATCTGTAGTTGTTGTTGTTTCAGCTGTGGTTGTTATTGGGGTAGCTGTAGTTGTTGTTGGGGCATCTGTAGTTGTTGGTTCAGCTGTGGTTGTTTTTTGGGCATCTGTAGGTGTTGTTTCAGCTGTGGTTGTTGTTGGGATATCTGTAGTTGTTGTTGGGGCATCTGAAGTTGTTGTTGGGTTATCTGTAGTTGTTGTTGGTTCAGCTGTGGTTGTTGTTGGCTCAGCGATGGTTGTTGTTGGGGCATCTGTAGTTGTTGATGGTTCAGCTGTAGTTGTAGTTGGTTCATCTGTGGTTGTTGTTGTGACAACTGTGGTTGTTGTTGGATCAGCTGTAGGTGTTGTTGGGTTATCTGTAGTTGTTGTTGGGGCTTCTGTAGTTATTGGTTCAGCTGTGGTTACTGTTGTGGCATCTGTATTTGTTGTTGTTTCAGCTGTGGTTGTTATTGGCGTAGCTGTAGTTGTTGTTGGAGCATCTGTAGTTGTGGGTTCAGCTGTGGTTGTTGTTGGGGCATCTGTAGGTGTCGTTTCAGCTGTGGTTGTTGTCGGGGTATCTGTAGTTGTTGTTGTTTCAGCTGTGATTGTTGTTGGGGCATCTGTAGTTGTTATTGGGGCATCTGTAGTTGTTGTTTCCGCTGTGGTTGTTCTCGGGGTATCTGTAGTTGTTGTTGTTTCAGCTGTGGGTGTTGTTGGGGCATCTGTAGTTGTTGGTTCAGCTGTGGTTATTGTTGTGGCATCTGTAGTTGTTGTTACTTCAGCTGTCGTTGTTATTGGGGTATCTGTAGTTGTTGTTGGAGCATCTGTAGTTGTTGGTCCAACTGTGGTTATTGTTGTGGCATCTGTAGTTGTTGTTGTTTCAGTTGTGGTTGTTATTGGGGTATCTGTAGTTGTTATTGGGGTATCTGTAGTTGTTGTTGGAGCATTTGTAGTTGTTGGTTCATCTGTGGTTGTTGTTGTGACAACTGTGGTTGTTGTTGGATCAGCTGTAGGTGTTGTTGGGTTATCTGTAGTTGTTGTTGGGGCTTCTGTAGTTGTTGTTGTGACAACTGTGGTTGTTGTTGGATCAGCTGTAGGTGTTGTTGGGTTATCTGTAGTTGTTGTTGGGGCTTCTGTAGTTGTTGGTTCAGCTGTGGTTACTGTTGTGGCATCTGTAGTTGTTGTTATTTCAGCTGTGGTTGTTATTGGGGTAGCTGTAGTTGTTGTTGGGGCATCTGTAGTTGTTGGTTCAGCTGTGGTTGTTGTTTGGGCATCTGTAGGTGTTGTTTCAGCTGTGGTTGTTGTTGGGATATCTGTAGTTGTTGTTGGGGCATCTGTAGTTGTTGTTGGGTTATCTGTAGTTGTTGTTGGTTCAGCTGTGGTTGTTGTTGGCTCAGAGGTGGTTGTTGTTGGGGCATCTGTAGTTGTTGATGGTTCAGCTGTAGTTGTAGTTGGTTCATCTGTGGTTGTTGTTGTGACAACTGTGGTTGTTGTTGGATCAGCTGTAGGTGTTGTTGGGTTATCTGTAGTTGTTGTTGGGGCTTCTGTAGTTGTTGTTGTGACAACTGTGGTTGTTGTTGGATCAGCTGTAGGTGTTGTTGGGTTATCTGTAGTTGTTGTTGGGGCTTCTGTAGTTGTTTGTTCAGCTGTGGTTACTGTTGTGGCATCTGTAGTTGTTGTTATTTCAGCTGTGGTTGTTATTGGGGTAGCTGTAGTTGTTGTTGGGGCATCTGTAGTTGTTGGTTCAGCTGTGGTTGTTGTTGGGGTATCTGTAGTTGTTATTGGGGCATCTGTAGTTGTTGGTTCAGCTGTTGTTGTTGTTGTTGGGGCGCCTGTAGTTGTTGTTGGTTCAGCTGTGGTTGTTGTTGTGGCATCTGTAGTTGTTGGGGTGTCTGTGGGTGTTATTGGGGCATCTGTAGTTGTTGGTTCAGCTGTTGTTGTTGTTGTTGGGGCGCCTGTAGTTGTTGTTGGTCCAGCTGTGGTTGTTGTTAGTTCAGCTGTGGTTATTGTTGTTAGTTCAGCTGTGGTAATTGTTGTGGCATCTGTAGTTGTTGGTCCAGCTGTGGTTGTTGTTAGTTCAGCTGTGATTGTTGTTGGGGCATATGTAGTTGTTGTTGGTTCAGCTGTGGTTGTTGTTGGTCCAGCTGTGGTTGTTGTTACTTCTGCTGTGGTTATTGTTGTTAGTTCAGCTGTAGTTGTTGTTGGTGCATCTGTAGTTATTGGTTCAACTGTGGTTGTTGTTGGGACAACTGTAGTTGTTGGTTCAGCTGTGGTTGTTGTTGTGGCATCTCTAGTTGTTGTTGGTTCAGCTGTGGTTGTTGTTGGTTCAACTGTGGTTGATGTTAGGGCATCTGTAATTGTTAGTTCAGCTGTGGTTGTTGTTGGGGCAACTGTAGTTGTTGGTTCAGCTGTGATTGTTGTTGGGGCATCTGTAGTTGTTGGTTCAGCTGTGGTTGTTGTTGGGGTGTCTGTAGTTGTTATTGGGGCATCTGTAGTTGTTGTTTCAGCTGTGGTTGTTTTTTGGGCATCTGTAGGTGTTGTTTCAGCTGTGGTTGTTGTTGGGATATCTGTAGTTGTTGTTGGGGCATCTGTAGTTGTTGTTGGGTTATCTGTAGTTGTTGTTGGTTCAGCTGTGGTTGTTGTTGGCTCAGAGGTGGTTGTTGTTGGGGCATCTGTAGTTGTTGATGGTTCAGCTGTAGTTGTAGTTTGTTCATCTGTGGTTGTTGTTGTGACAACTGTGGTTGTTGTTGGATCAGCTGTAGGTGTTGTTGGGTTATCTGTAGTTGTTGTTGGGGCTTCTGTAGTTGTTGTTGTGACAACTGTGGTTGTTGTTGGATCAGCTGTAGGTGTTGTTGGGTTATCTGTAGTTGTTGTTAGGGCTTCTGTAGTTGTTGGTTCAGCTGTGGTTACTGTTGTGGCATCTGTAGTTGTTGTTATTTCAGCTGTGGTTGTTATTGGGGTAGCTGTAGTTGTTGTTGGGGCATCTGTAGTTGTTGGTTCAGCTGTGGTTGATGTTTGGGCATCAGTAGGTGTTGTTTCAGCTGTGGTTGTTGTTGGGATATCTGTGGTTGTTGTTGGGGCATCTGTAGTTGTTGTTGGGTTGTCTGTAGTTGTTGTTGGTTCAGCTGTGGTTGTTGTTGGCTCAGCGGTGGTTGTTGTTGGGGCATCTGTAGTTGTTGATGGTTCAGCTGTAGCTGCCGTTGGTTCATCTGTGGTTGTTGTTGTGACAACTGTGGTTGTTGTTGGATCAGCTGTAGGTGTTGTTTGGTTATCTGTAGTTGTTGTTGGGGCTTCTGTAGGTGTTGTTTCAGCTCTGGTTGTTGTTGGGATATCTGTGGTTGTTACTGGGTTATCTGTAATTGTTGTTGGGGTATCTGTAGTTGTTGGTTCAGCTGTGATTTTTTTTGGGGCATCTGTCGGCGTTGTTTCAGCTGTGGTTGTTGTTGGGATATCTGTGGTTGTTGTTGGGGCATCTGTGGCTGTTGTTGAGGCATCTGTAGTTGTTGTTGGGGCATCTGTAGTTGTTGGTCCAACTGTGGTTATTGTTGTGGCATCTGTAGTTGTTGTTGTTTCAGTTGTGGTTGTTATTGGGGTATCTGTAGTTGTTATTGGGGCATCTGTAGTTGTTGTTTCCGCTGTGGTTGTTTTCGGGGTATCTATAGTTGTTGTTGTTTTCCGCTGTGGTTGTTGTTGGGGCATCTGTAGTTGTTGGTTCAGCTGTGGTTATTGTTGTGGCATCTGTAGTTGTTGTTGTTTCAGCTGTGGTTGTTATTGGGGTATCTGTAGTTGTTGTTGGGGTATCTGTAATTGTTGGTTCAGCTGTGGTTGTTATGGGGGCATCTGTAGTTGTTGTTTCAGCTGTGGTTGTTGTTGGGATATCTGTGGTTGTTGTTGGGGCATCTTTAGTTGTTGATGGTTCAGCTGTTGTTGTCGTTGGTTCATCTGTGGTTGATGTTGGGGCATCTGTAATTGTTAGTTCAGCTGTGGTTGTTGTTGGTTCAACTGTGGTTGTTGTTGGGGCAACTGTAGTCGTTGGTTCAGCTGTGTTTGTTGTTGGGGCATTTGTTGTTGTTGGTTCAGCTGTGGATGTTGTTGGGGCATCTGTAGTTGTTGTTGGTTCAGCTGTGGTTGTTATTGGGGCATCTATAGTTGTTGGTTCAGCTGTGGATGTTGTTGGGGCATCTGTAGTTGTTGTTGGGTCAGCTGTAGTTGTTGTTGGGTTATTCGTAGTTGTTGTTGGGGCTTCTGTAGTTGTTGGTTCAACTGTGGTTATTGTTGTGGCATCTGTAGTTGTTGTTGTTTCAGCTGTGGTTGTTATTGGGATATCTGTGGTTGTTGTTGGGGCATCTGTAGTTGTTGTTGGGGTATCTGTAGTTGTTATTGGGGCATCTGTAGTTGTTGTTTCCGCTGTGGTTGTTGTCAGGGTATCTGTAGTTGTTGTTGTTTCAGCTGTGGTTGTTGTTGGGGCATCTGTAGTTGTTGTTGGGGTATCTGTAGTTGTTATTGGGGCATCTGTAGTTGTTGTTTCTGCTGTGGTTGTTGTCAGGGTATCTGTAGTTGTTGTTGTTTCAGCTGTGGTTGTTGTTGGGGCATCTGTAGTTGTTGGTTCAGCTGTGGTTATTGTTGTGGCATCTGTAGTTGTTGTTGTTTCAGCTGTGGTTGTTATTGGGGCATCTGTAGTTGTTGTTGGGGTATCTGTAATTGTTGGTTCAGCTGTGGTTGTTATGGGGGCATCTGTAGTTGTTGTTTCAGCTGTGGTTGTTGTTGGGATATCTGTGGTTGTTGTTGGGGCATCTTTAGTGTTTGATGGTTCAGCTGTTGTTGTTGTTGGTTCATCTGTGGTTGATGTTGGGGCATCTGTAATTGTTAGTTCAGCTGTGGTTGTTGTTGGTTCAACTGTGGTTGTTGTTGGGGCAACTGTAGTCGTTGGTTCAGCTGTGTTTGTTGTTGGGGCATTTGTTGTTGTTGGTTCAGCTGTGGATGTTGTTGGGGCATCTGTAGTTGTTGTTGGTTCAGCTGTGGTTGTTATTGGGGCATCTATAGTTGTTGGTTCAGCTGTGGATGTTGTTGGGGCATCTGTAGTTGTTGTTGGGTCAGCTGTAGTTGTTGTTGGGTTATTCGTAGTTGTTGTTGGGGCTTCTGTAGTTGTTGGTTCAACTGTGGTTATTGTTGTGGCATCTGTAGTTGTTGTTGGTTCAGCTGTGGTTGTTATTGGGGCATCTATAGTTGTTGGTTCAGCTGTGGATGTTGTTGGGGCATCTGTAGTTGTTGTTGGGTCAGCTGTAGTTGTTGTTGGGTTATTCGTAGTTGTTGTTGGGGCTTCTGTAGTTGTTGGTTCAACTGTGGTTATTGTTGTGGCATCTGTAGTTGTTGTTGTTTCAGCTGTGGTTGTTATTGGGATGTCTGTGGTTGTTGTTGGGGCATCTGTAGTTGTTGTTGGGGTATCTGTAGTTGTTATTGGGGCGTCTGTAGTTGTTGTTTCCGCTGTGGTTGTTGTCAGGGTATCTGTAGTTGTTGTTGTTTCAGCTGTGGTTGTTGTTGGGGCATCTGTAGTTGTTGGTTCAGCTGTGGTTATTGTTGTGGTATCTGTAGTTGTTGTTGTTTCAGCTGTGGTTGTTATTGGGGTATCTGTAGTTGTTGTTGGGGTATCTGTAGTTGTTGGTTCAGCTGTGGTTGTTGTTGGGGCATCTGTAGTTGTTGTTTCAGCTGTGATTGTTGTTGGGGCATCAGTGGTTGTTGTCGGTTCATCTGTGGTTGTAGTTGGCTCAGCTGTGGTTGTAGTTGGGGAATCTGTAGTAGTTGTTGGTTCAGCTGTGGTTGTTGTTGGGGCATCTGTAGTAGTTGTTAGTTCAGCTGCTGTTGTTGTTGGGTTATCTGTAGTTGTTACTGGTTCAGCTGTGGTTGTTATTGGGGTATCTGTAGTTGTTGTTGGGGTATCTGTAGTTGTTGGTTCAGCTGTGGTTGTTGTTGGGGCATCTGTAGTTGTTGGTTCAGTTGTGGTTGTGTTTGGGGCATCTTTAGTTATTGGTTCAGCTGTTGTTGTAATTGGGGCATATGTAGTTGTTGGCTCAGCTGTGGTTGTTGTGGCATCAGTAGTTGTTTCTGGTTGAGCTGTAGATTTTCTTGGTTCAGCTGAGGTTGTTGTTGTGGCATCTGTAGTTGTTGGTTCAGCTGTTGTTGTTGTTGGTGCTTCTGTACTTGATTGTCCCTCAGCAGAAGTTGTATTTTTCAATATCAGAAGGAATAATATGATCTGTCTTATCCCCATTTGAAATGTTTTCATTTTCACCTGCAATATTTGACCACACATTAATTTGGACCATTAAGTTTCATGAAAATATACAAATTGTTCACCTTTCTGCAATATCAGTCAGCCATGGATAATGATAATTTACATTATTAGTCCAAGTTCAAGTTCAAGTTTATTTATATAGCACGTTTTCTGCAACAGCAGTTGCAATAGAACAAAAAACACTCCACAGTTAAAAATGAAACAGTACACAATGAAACAATAAAACAAATGAAAATAAAAACAGAAATAAAAATTGATAAAAAGATAAAATCTATAAAATAATAAAAACAACAAAACTAGAATTAAAAACTAGAATAAAACTAAATAATAAAACATGCGAATGTCAAGCTCAGTTTTGTTCAAATGCCAGTGCAAAGAAGTAGGTTTTGAGTACAGACTTAAAACCAGCGACAGACTGAGCAGCTCTAATGTGAAGGGGAAGGCTGTTCCACAGCTTAGGAGCGGCAACAGAGAAAGCTCTGTCGCACCTGGATTTAAGTCTGGCATTTGGGAGCTTCAGTAGGAGCTGTGAAAAGGTCTAAGTCCTTGCTGGAGCATGCTGGTGTAGCAACTCTGACAAATATGAGGGAGCCAAACCATTTAAGGCTTTAAAAACAATTAATAAAATCTTGTACTGGGTCCTAAAACTAACAGGAAGCCAATGCATGGAGGCGCGCACAGGGGTGATGTGAGCATGCTGTCTTGTCCCTGTAAGCAACTGAGCAGCAGTGTTTTGAGCAAGTTGCAGTTGATGTAGAGATGTCTGGTCAATGCCATAATATAGGGAGTTGCAGTAATCTATGCAGGACATAATGAGCAGGTGAATAACTTTTTTAAGGTCATGCTTGGGCATGTAGGGCTTTAACTTGCGGAGCATCCTCAGATGGAAAAAAAACACTTTTGACTACAGAATTAACCTGCCGGTGGAAGTTAAAGGAGTTGTCAATAATAACACCCAGAGATCTTTCTTTGGCAACAAAGGTTGAGAACCCATCTAGAAATTAGTTTAACATGAGAAGATCTGCTACACAATTCACTGAACAGCAACAATTGGTACAAAGACAACATTTCAAATAGTCAAAATGTGAAATCTGACTTTTGTCAAATAGAAATGTTAAGTTTTTTTTTTTAAATAAAAAAAATTTTAAATGAGAAAATAAAATCCACCCAGACAATGATTTAAAGAAAATAGTATCAATAACATTTAGACTATAGACTCAAAAATGCACTTACTATAACAACAGTCAAATTCAGAAGTGCGATGAAAACCAGCTTGCTGCTCCAAGAGACTATCTTGACTCCACCACTTGGTGAATCTTATATATGTCCTGCGTGATAAAAGGGTGTGACATCTGTCAAGACATTCTTTTGAAGCATTGTTTCATCTTTCAGGTGCTGCAGCAATCATGACAATTATTGTTTATTCACTCCACTGAACTGAACAAACAGGTAAGGGTAGGATTTAGTAATGTCTGCCAAAATGCTGATGATAATATAATGAAAAATAATAACAACCATTATTATTATTATTATTATTATTATTATTATATGACATTAACTTTTTTCCCACAAATCTTCAAATAACTAGCTGGTGTATTGCTTGCAGTTATATGTATGTATATAAGAAAAACTTTATATTGATCTTTTCTGTTAATAAAAATATCTCCTCAGGGTTAGTTTAATTTATTTGTTTTTTAAATTTTATTTATTGATTTATTTTTTACAGAAGACATATTTACCTATAATTGGTACAATAGCACTTAATTTGGAGTTAAAAGATAATCATGTATTATTAAGGACATGAGAAAAGTGAACATCAGATCGTCCAGAGAACATTAAGGAATAAAGGCTTTGATATTACTGTAACACCAGACAACAGCTGAACACAAAAACAGACATGCAATTTTACTTTTGAATACTGCACTAAAATTTAAACACACATACTTTAGCTTTACAACGTAATTCGGGGAAAGCCGAATTAGAAAGCATATCTTCTGTGAAGTCAGAATAAAACCACAAATGCAAAAAGGTAGACATGGAAACTGTTCCTCTTTTACTTTAAACATGTATTTGATTTGTTAGGAGGATGTTTTAATTATGTAACAATGTGAATATCACCTTTGAATAGAACAATGTCCTTGTACAAATAAATACATGCAGAAATAGAAATACAAGTCAAAACTGGCCTAACAACCACAGATAATCCGTTCCTGGTATGAATCATTTCTTGCTAGTCTCCAAGCCACTTTACAGTTCACTGCATTTAATCAATAGATAGTTGAGCGTTAAATAAATATCTGTGGTGAGAAACCCCAAAAACAATGAAGAATGTCACAATCTGCATCTTTGACATAGAGAAAAGAAGAGGGTGGAGTGCATTTCTTCTCTTTTTTTGGTGGTTGTCTTTCAAAAATAACTCAGGACAGTGCATCACTGCTGACGCCTTTACCATTCATCACATAGTGAAGGAGGGTGTGCAGTTGCTTTTTGTAAGGTGAGTCCGATGTTTGTCATTTAGACGCTCTCAGATGTCCTGGGAATGCAGGAAACTGAAAGAAAAAGAAATGATAATGCAATCAAAAATATAACTTGACAGACCAGACCTTCACAGTAGCTGTCAGTTGTGATTTCATAGCAGATGAAAACCTGACTCAAACTAAAATATAGTAATTGCAGCGTATTGTGTATAGACTTTTTGCTGTATATGTTGTGTGATCCAGACAATTCCTAAATAAATAAATGCACAATTTAAGTAAATAAATTGGTAATAATTAGAATAATTAGAGATAATATCGTTGTAATTCTGAAGGGAGAAAAAAAATCTGCAGTTCTAATCAAATTGCCACAATTGACTGTCAGGAACAACAGTGAATTTTCATAAATCTTTGGTTGAACTAACATCTGGAGTTGTTGAGTGTGAGAGAGATTAAGAGGAAAATACAATACATTTTAGCAAAACTTGAATTAATCTTATCTAACTCTCTTAAAAAAAATAACAACAACAGAAACATAAATATTTCCTTGAAAACATTTAGTCATTACCTCATTTAAATAAGTGGGTGTTGCTCAACTTTTGACTTCCACGCTACATGCATATAAATAGTTATATATAAAAAGCATTTATTAGTAGGAAAGGTTTTAGGTATGTTTCAGAAGTTGACAATATGGAAACTACAGAAATAAGATTGCTTTTAGGATATATAAATTTTTAAAATGACAATAATTTGTTAAACCATACTGTTTCATTTTAAGTGACTGTTACGGACGCCACTTATTGCTGTCACCTGTGGCTCCTCTGGCATGCAAACACCAGCTGCGGATCCAAGCTTCTGAGTGGCTAAGCCTGACACACCTCCGTCTCCTCCCCTTGGATTGGTCAAGCCTCGACCAATCACGCGGCACCCTGCCCGCCACCCGGACATAAAACACTGCCAAGGAAATCAGTTCAGGGGGAGAAGTTGTTTGATGCGAATGGCTTCTTCCCCTCCGTTTTGAGATTTAAAGATAGTTTAGTGTTTGGGATTGTGTGGTTTTTGGTGGTGTAGTCGTGATAATTGCAGTAGTGATTAGAGTGTGATTTTGGGTAGGTTTTGGTTTTGGCTGTGTGCTGCGTGACTAGTGTCACGTGGGACGTAACAGTGACTTAAGTGTGTTTTATGTATGAGAAGCCATGTAAAAAATGTGTAGATCGCTTATCACAATGAGATTCCAAGATTTTAAAGTTAATTTAATGAACAACAACAAACTGAAAAGGTACTTTGCTGCTTTTTCTAAAGGATATGAAGGTTTAAATTGAAAGACTACAGTGGAAATTAAAAAGTAAAATAACTAGAAAAACAATTTTTTGCATTATAAGATAAATTGTATTTACAAATATTTATATATAAATATATTACATGCAATAATAGGGAAAATATGTATTATCTCAATATTACAGTTTACAAACTTTACAGGATATTATTTAATATACAATCAATAAATCAGTTAATTGAAATTCAAATGATTTAAAAAGAATATAATCACAAACATCTAGACAACCGACTTAGAGATGCACTTAGCTTGGCCACATCAAATCGCAGTACACAATCTAAAAAGTACAAAAGTCTGACTATTGTATTGCTAACAGTTGCAGGTAAAGACCAAATAAATTGTTTTAGTAGACATGTTTCTATATATAAAGTATACCAGTATATTTTAAACAAAAAACACAGAGTCAACATCAGCAGCACCTCATCCCTACTATACAGTTTTTTTAACTTTATTTTTATTATAATTATTTGTACACATAGAAGATGAAGTGGCACTGCTCCAGACTCTCAATTCAAACAACAAAATAAGACAGTTAATAGTAATAGATAACAATATAGGTCCTAACTATGCTCATAAAATAAAAAAATAAAAATACAAACTCAAAACAATTAATATAGCATACAAAAAAAAAAGGAAAAACAAAAAAGGGAATACTGGGGGATACAGGTAGTCAAAATCAAAACTTCTATAATTATAAAGAGCAGTCGATGAGAGAGGCAAAAGAAAAGGCTAAATTAAAATTCATTGCCATGATGCAATATATACAGTATGCATTCCAGTTCTCCCAAAAGAAAAATAAAATTCTTCCTTTTGTAGTTTCAAATTGAACATCAACTGTTCCATATATAACATAGTTAAGTAGGTTCAGGTTAAATCCTGCTAAATGGGGAAAACAATGCCACCTGCTGTTGTAAAATGTACCTGCATCCCTAATAGTGACAGCAAGGAATTATGGGTAATCCTCAAAGTAGCGGAGGATTCCCATGAAGTAAGGTGCAGATGAATGTCCGTGGACAGTATTAAAATAAACTCACTGAAAAGTGCACTGAAATGAAGTTGGCTTCCTTTTAGTTTTATATAATGTGTTTCAGAGTATTTCGCCATGGTTTTGTTAAGTAACGACTTGAGTTTTGTATGTTTTCTTGCTGGTGAAAAATTTGGGTTAGGCTAGCTAACATTAACATGTGCCACATTTCCAGAGTGAGCATGTGCTGTTGTCTGCAGGAGGTGACATTCCTCTCTTGTCTGTTACTGATGCAGGTATGTTGTATTTTGTAGTTGATAAATGTTTTAAAATGAAAAATGCTGAGAAAAGGGGTAACAGTTCAGTGATAAAATTGATAGAGATTTTATAATATTTTTTGTTTATAATTCTAGTAATTCTGGTAAGCTGAAAGAACAGTGTAATTAATTTAATTGTATTTTATTTCATTAATATGACATCAGATCCACTATACGATCACTCTGTGTATTGTACAGTTAATTAAGTACTGTAAATGTTTTGTCTGTGAAAAATGGGTAATCCTCAAAGTAGCGGAGGATTTCCATGAGAGTGAGCATGTGATGTTGTCTGCGCGAAGTGACATTCCTCTCTGTCTGTTACTGATGCAGAATAAACCTGATGTTGCCCACACCTGACCAGCTCCAAGAGAGTTAATCACATAATCAGAGAAGACATCACACATCGGTCACACATACACTCAATATCTTTTATTATTGCAGTCCATTGTTCAACCTACCCTCACCTATGGTCATGAGCTGTGGGTAATGACCGAAAGAACGAGATCTCAAATACAAGCGGCCGAAATGAGTTTCCTCCGCAGGGTGGCCGGGCTCTCCCTTAGAGATAGGGTGAGAAGCTCGGTGATCCGGGAGGGGCTCAGAGTAGAGCCGCTTCTCCTCCACATCGAGAGGAGCCAGATGAGGTGGCTCGGGCATCTGGTTAGGATGCCTCCTGGACACCTCCCTGGTGAGGTGTTCCGGGCACGTCCCACCTGAAGGAGGCCCCGGGGCAGACCCAGGACACGCTGGACGGACTACATCTCTTGGCTGGCCTGGGAACGCCTCGGGATCCCTTCGGATGAGCTGGTGAATGTGGCCGGGGAGAGGGAAGTCTGGGTTTCCCTGCTTAGGCAGCTGCCCCCGCGACCCGACTCCGGATAAGCGGAAGAAAATGGATGGATGGATGGATGTTCAACCGTAGGAGGTTCTTAGCAAAGCCAGCTCCTTGTTATAGCCTTCTTACTCACCACCATAAATATTTTCATGAAGTATCTGTCACATTTAGATAATCTCAAGTCCAGTTTTTTTCAGATAAAAAGACAAACATGTTAATTCAACAATGTGGCCCAGAACTTCTAACTGTTCTGTGGACAACAGTCCAGAACGGTCCCAGAATGGCAAATTCCAAAAGACATGGAAATGCTGGTAGAGCATGACCACATTCCTGCCAGCAGTTAAGTTCTGCACCAGTTTGTCTGGACTTTTGCTTCGGGGTTATGAAGAAGAGAACACAATTTTTTCAAGAAAAATCTCTCCACCTATGTGTTCCTTTGGTAGTAATGGCTGTATTTATTATAGTTATCCAACCCACGGATGATAGTTAAAACACCAGAGCTTGTGTTTTAATAATATTAAGAGTGTAGCCTAAAAGGTTTCCATACATCTGCAGCAATCCCATCAGTCTATGAACTCCTGTTTCTGGATTCTCCAGACTTATCAAAATGTTGTCTGCAATACATTTTATACTTGATAGCCTTGATCATAATACCATCAAGGCCTTAGTCTTGCCTTGTAGCTAGAGCAAGAGGTTTGATAAATAAGTAAATTAAACATTACTGGGCTGATTGGGCAGCCCTGATAACAGCCCTGCTGCAGTTGTATGCTCCTAGACAATGCTCAAATAACTTTAATCCTGGCTATACGTAATGTACAGGTGCTCGTCATAAAATTACAATATCATGAAAAAGTTGATTTATTTCAATAATTCCGTTCAAAAAGTGAAACTTGTATAATGTAGACATCCATTCCTCACAGACTGACATATTTCAAATGTTTATCTCTTTTAATAATGACAATTATAACTGACAACTAATGAAAACACCAAATTCACTATCCCAAAAAAATTGCATAAATAATTTACTTAAGACCAATACAAAAAAGGATTTCTAGAAATGTTGGCCAACTGAAAAGTATGAACATGAAAAGTGTGAGCATGTATAGCACTCAATACTTAGTTGGGGCTCCTTTTGCCTAAATTACTGCAGCAATGTGGCGTGGTATGGAGTCCATCAGTCTGTGGCACTGCTCAGGTGTTATGAGAGCCCAGGTTGCTCTGATAGTGGCCTTCAGCTCTTCTACATTGTTGGGTCTGGCGTATCGCATCTTCCTCTTCACAATACCCCATAGATTTTCTATGGGGCTAAGGTCAGGCGAGTTTGCTATCCAATTAAGAACAGGGATACCATGGTCCTTAAACCAGCTACTGGTAGCCCAGTCCTCTTTGTCTTTAGTCTAGGCAAGATGCTTCTGACACTGTCTCTTGTTCAAGAGTGGCTTGACACAAGGAATGTGACAGCTGAAACCCATGTCTTTCATACATCTGTGCATGATGGTTCCTGAAGAACTGACTCCAGCTGCAGTCCACTCTTTGTGAATCTCCCCCAAATTTTTTAATGGGTTTCGTTTCACAATCCTTTCCAGGGTGTGGTTATCCCTATTGCTTGTACACTTTTTTCTACCACATCTTTTCCTTCCCTTTGCCTCTGTATTATTGTGCTTGGACACAAAGCTCTGTGAACAGCCAGCCTCTTTAGCAATGACCCTTTGTGTCTTGCCCTCCTTGTACAAGGTGTCAATGGTCGTCTTTTGGACAACTGTCAGGTCAGTAGTCTTCCTCATGATTGTGTAGCCAACAGAACTAGACTAACAGACCATTTAAAGGCCTTTGCAGGTGTTTTGAATTAATTATCTGATTAGAGTGTGGCACCAGGTGTCTTCAATATTGAACCTTTCCAAAATATTCTAATTTTCTGAGATACTCAATTTGGGGTTTTTATTAGTTGTCAGTTATAATCATCAAAATTAAAAGAAATAAACATTTGAAATATATCAGTCTGTGAGAAATGAATGTCTATATTACACAAGTTTCACTTTTTGAATGTAATTACTGAGATGAATTAACTTTTTAATAATATTGTAATTTTATGACGAGCACCTGTATATAATGTTTTCTTACTTTGGATGTTCTCCCACATTTTTCCACGACTTTATAAAGAAACTATCATCTGACGAAGTCAAATGTCTTTTCTGCATCCATGTTCAATAAGACTGCCCCCAAATTACCTATATTTGTTCAATAGTGTGAAGGGCTCTGTGAATATTATCCTGAATCTGTCTACACTGGATAAATCCAGTTTAGTCCTCATCTAGCAAAAAAGCATGACTTCCTCCAGTCTCCTAGCTAAGATGGTAGTACATATTTTGCATAAATGCCGGATTGTCTGCTTATGACAAATGGTTTAAACTGAACAAATTATGTCTGAATTTAAAAAAATCTAATTACATTATTTTTAGTGGTAAAAAAATATATCATATATTTTAACAAATAAACTTAAAATTGCTTCTGCTGAGCTAACTCAGGTCTCTGCCACAAGATTCTTAGGCGTAATTGTTGATGAGAACCTGAATTGGAGGGAACATATTGATTGGGTTACTAGTAAACTCAATAAACCATTAGAAATCATAAGGAAAATTAGTTGTTTGGTTGATACAAAATGCTTACTTACTCTGTATTACAGTTTGATTTATCCTTATTTATCATATTGCAATATTGTTTGGGCAAGCACCTATCCATCTGCTTTGAATAAAATCTTGATTCTTCAAAAGCGTTTTGTCAGAATTGCAACTCATTCTAAGCCTTTGACTCCATCCCATGGTTTATTTTACAAACTTAATATTGTTAATATTTGTGATCTCAATATTATGCAAATTTGTTTCTTCATGTATAAAATGCAATTCCATCCAAGTACTATTCCCGAACATTTTATATTTTATTTTAAAACTAATGCAGAGGTTCACTGGTACAATACTCGTCAATTACAACACTTTCATGTACCTAAATATATCACAACCAGAGCTCAGTTTTCTTTAAGATACAGAGGCTGCATATTATGGAAACAATTTTCACATCTGGTGGAAAGTAATAGATTATTTAAATCTTATAAGAAATGTTTCAAAAAAGTTCTAATTAAATCTCATTGATCTGTGGAACTGTAACTTATATTGTATAAATTGTAAATTAACAAAAATGTAATTCTTCTGTAAAGTAACTTTGAGGTGAAGGCTTTAAAATAAGCCCGTATGGGTTTTCTGCCTCTCCCTGCACTTGTACTGTTTTTTATATAAATAATCTTTGTATTATGTCTTTTAACATGTGATAAATAAATAAAATAAAATAATCTTGGTTTAATACACTAATTGGTTTATAAGCACCACACTCTGCTGTATCCTTGTTCTCTTTTGGGATCACTGAACTATAAGCCTCCTTCCAAGATGGTGGAAGGAGTCCTACTTTAATGATATAATTAAAACTCTTTTGTAGCAGCAGCTCCAGTTCTTTCTTTAAAGATTTATACCACTTTTCTGCAAATCCATGTGTTCCTGGTAATTTAGAAGATTTTAACGAAGAAATAGCATGACTGATTTTATCAACTGATATTTCTTTTATTAATTTATCATTGTGCACTGTCCCCAGAGAGGGTAGGTCTTAGTTGTTAAGGAATTCTTTTGCTTTTAGAGCTGGGGTGGGAAATTCGTTTTTACAAGGGATCACAGGAGAAACCTGAATTGTGTCAGAGGACCAAACCGACAACTTGAACTTAATTCTGCTCAACTTTCCTCCAGTGTAAAATTCACCAAATAATATATTATGAATAGCTGGTACTGCTAATCAGAAGTATAAAGCTATTCTGTAAATATTTATGTCAGGCTATGTGAAATTATGGTGCATAAGTCAAATAAAAAAAGAGAAGCAATCACTGAATCAGTGCAGTTTAATTTAAGTTGTTAATCTGCACAGACAATGAAAAGCAACAAGTTCATAGAAATGCAACAATCCAGTCTGTTCTGGGTTTGAACAAGAGCATTGAAATCTGATTGAAAGTCTGAGATGGCTATGTGAAGGACAGGTGAGAGGTGATCATCAGTGATGGAGGATCTGTGTTTGAATTTGTTGAACTTCATCACTGAGAATGTCTGTTCACATACATACGTAGATCCAAAGATGACTAAATTTCCGCTGAGCATGCCTCCTCAGGTGTGGAAAGTTCTCTTCTTTGAGCAGCATCAACAAAGTGGTTAATCTTTAACACTGTATTACACAACACTTCCTGATGTATAATACAATGAAAAATGTCAGTTTCTGCACAGATGAGGACAACCATCTGACTGGGTAACACCTGCCAGATTGTCTCATTTCAGTCCTAACTTGTCCAACATGCATTTACCTGTGAATAAGTCCTTACCAGTGGTTGTCCTTTTCAGTGACTGCATGGCTGCCAGCTCCTCTGTGACTTGATAGTCTGCAGTTATTCCACATAAGAAGATGAGAAGCTGGGCGGTGTCACGCACATCGCAGCTGTCGTCCAAAGCTAGAGAAAAACAAAGTCTGCAGCTCTGTTCTTCAGCTGATGCTCCAAGTTTCCAGCATGTCCTCAACCCACCTCATCACAGTGCGTCAGGAGAGTGAGACGTTCTCAATTGAGTCTTTTTTCTGCATTTTGGTGCAGCAGAGTCCAATAATGGCCTGATGTGGGCCGCGGGCCTTAATATGCCCAGGTCTGTTTTAGAGTAACAAATTGTGCTGGTTGGGAGTTTAAAGCTTGATAAGATTTTTCAAATTCATGTTAAAATCATTTTTAATCATATATAATCTTTTTTGAAGTAGGATCTTTGATTTTGATGGTCAAACGGTCTGTACTTACATGGCGCTTTTGTCCAAAGCGCTTTACATATACATCACATTCACCCATTCACACACACATTCACACTCAACCACAACCCATGAGGAGCAATTAGGGGTTCAGTGTCTTGCTCAGTTTTTATTAATTCTATTTTTTAATTGTTATTTTCATAGCCTCCAAGCTGGTATCTTATTAGCTTTAGAGCCACACTCATCATATCTCTGTTTTGTAAATCTAAGATTATTCTATACTTCAAGGCCATAAATCTTATCAATTTCTTGTTTTAGTGGATGCATTTGTTGAAGCAAATGTGGATTTTTATGGTTACCATGTTGCTATTGAAGAGTAAAAATTTGCTTTTATAACTAAGAACTTTTTCATTTTAGCTTTTTTTAAAGAAAGGAAGTTTCTGATATTATCCTTCCTCTCAGAACAACCTCAGCAGCGTCCCATAGTCTATGTATCCATTATCATTTACTTTTAAATATTCTTTCAGCTCATCCTTTATCTTTTGTGTAAATTCAGTGTCATTTAGCACATTACTATTATGTCTCCATATAGGAGACATAACATATAGTGCAACTTTCCAGGCTGCAGAACTGTGGAACTAAAAAGTAAGTTAATATGTTTTTCAGTATATAAATATATGTTTTTATCTTTTGTTCAAGTTTTCATTTTAGAAATGTGAACAAAAGTGTGAATGTTTTTTTTTGTTTGTTTGTTTTTTCACTATTCATTTTATCATTGAAATACTAATACTTGTCATTTGGCACAGTGTGTGTTTTAATCATATACAGAATGAACCAGTGGCAGGGGCTGAGAACACACCTTCTCAATCATCTGTTGAAACATCTGTTGGCCTGTGTGAACAGCCTTCTGATGATAACCCTCCTTCCAGAGTTGGGAAAGTTCTCTTTGTACATGAACTAGTTTAAAGTTCCGTTCACACATTTTAAAATGAACTAGTTCAGTTCATAATTTATCATTCAAATTTTTTAACTAAGTTCACAGTTCTAAAAATTAACTAGCTCATAGTTATTTTTTCCCAATATGTTGATATAAGTTATTACCCTCAGAATACTGGCATTTTCTTATTGTTGCCACCCATTCAGTCCTTGCTTAAAGTCAACTGCAGCTTTCACTCCTACAGAATAAAAACATGAGCAACAACTTGCTTGAATGGTCTTTTTTTAATGGGGAATTATTAAACTATCTGAGGTGGGAACCAGACTGAGATAGGAAACAAAGGATGTACCTCAAAGTGCAAAATATTTAAACATTATTTATCTTTTCTTGAAGTCACTTTAAAATTTTTTGTAAATGTATTTTTTTGGGATTTCTTGGTCCAAAGAAATGTTCTAGAACTTGGGTCATAAAAGTGCAATATTCAGCCCAAATGAATAAGTAAAAACAAAACAAAAAAAGACATTCAAGCCCACATGTCTTGGATTTGTTAAGTTTATGAAAGCTGAGGATTCCTCGTTCCTCAAAGGCTGCAGGTCCCCGACAATATACTGCAAAAGGTTTTCCAACTGCTTGATTTGTTTAAAACATTTTATAGTTGTGCAGTGGGGTAGCTCTGACACAGGGAGACTACTATGCATTTTAAAGTAAGTAGGAACTTACAGTTCAGAAAAAGGTGACCATGTTTATTACAGGTCTGCCTTGATAAAAAAAACTGTTTGTTTTTCATTTAAATTTGATTTATTTAAATACCAGAGCTCAGGAATAAAAATGTTAAATGCTATTCTAGGTGCTTTTTGTGCTTTTGGTATGAATGGAAATGAATTGAAATGATGGTCAATTTCTAAATATGAAATATTGGCAAACATCAAATCTCTATCCATTATATTGATATAATATCATATCATGATCAAACCAGTGATTTACACCTCTAGAAATAAGTATGTCTACCTTCTATGATTTTGTTAACCATAGGAGGTCTTGTTGAACTGAAGTGTCTGATCCTTAGCAATGCATAGGTTTTGACTATGTTTGGTTGCAGCTGTGAGCAGTCTGCCACTTCCTAAGAGTCAGTGAATTCTAGACTCCATGTTTGGACAGGGTTATAGGTTCCTAGTAGGGGTCCATATATAGTGTTTTGTGTTTACATTTGTAAACATTTATAACAAGGGCTGATACAGACAGCCATGAGGATTTTTACAACTGACTGAGAGACCTCACAGTTGCTGCAGATCTGTTTAAGATGTCACTTTTTTAATAAATATTGTTTTTTTTATTAATCAAGTTGACGTCCAGAGCTCTTTTTCCTCCGACTAATTTTTTGTCACATCATCTGCTTCAAGTAGTTTACATCAAAATGGCATCACGAACCAGAAAGGTCGCAACAGACCTGTATTCGATCTGTTCCTTTTCCTGTTTGCTCCTACTGCAAAATCAATCACTCTTTATTGCTGTTCATTGAGTGTTTTTCATCATTTACTTGTAATGTAAGTACCTGTTGGTTTTTATGATTCGCCGATGTGTCTTTTGTTTCTACCTATTCTAATCCTCAGGCATCTCAGGTTTCCGTCAGTTTGCCCTGGGATAGCAGTGGCTACACACGCAACTGATCATTACCAAGTATGAATGAGGAGTGTATGAGTAATGGATTTACTGTACAGTGCTTTGGGTGCCTTGAAAAGCACTATATAAATCTAATCCATTTTTTATCCAATTTTGCATCATTACATACATAAATAACCACATGATTTCATCTTATATATCCACAATGAATTATATTTGCAATTATTTTATCTTCTTGTGTTTTGATGATTTATTGATTCCTATAAGAAACTGTCCTGCTCACACACTATTATCTCAAGCTCTTCCATTTTTCAAACACATTAGTCATGCAGAGCTTGACAAGTTACACAATCAGTATGTGCACTACTAAAGAAAATCACACACTGAGACTGATGACCACAAACTTAGCTTTAGTCATCATAGTTTAGATTTAAGTATTATGTCAACTTCCATAGATTTACAGGAATATTGTAATTAGCTTTAAAATAAACTACTAAATAACAGTGCAATGTGATGTAAGAAAGTGATGAAATACATTTTTTTTCATTATGTTCACTGAGCTCAGATCGTTTACTTTTATCATCTTTCTAACTTTTCAAGAAGCCGGTTCCATGTTAATTACTGGTATGGTAGTTTTTGAATGTGTTTCTGAGTCAACCTGTCAAGGTTGATGCGTGAATGAGGTGTGGACCCAAATGCCAGCCTACGAGGGTGCACGAACAAGGTTTTAATAACAAAAAACTAAACTAGAACACAAGGTAGAACAGAAAATGTTTTAATCTCCAGTGCAGTGTCATACACTTTTACAATTTTTTAAAGACTTGGCGTTAATACTACATTAATACAGAAACAAAGGAAGAGTAACAGAATACTGTATTTGCATAAATTAAATGTGTACAAGTTAAAACTAATTAGATAAGCATTTGGTATCTTTCAGACACTTTACATTTTATTCATGACATAATTTTGTTACAGCTCATGGCTTCTGGATATGTTAATCTGACTGTGTGATCTCGCCTAGACAACTGGACAGCTTGAACATATTCAGTTAATAACAATGCAGGATTTACATGAAAAGTGTCGTCATAAGAATTTGTTGGGAGCTCAGCTTTAAGCTGACTTTAAATTATTATGAATTACATTATTAAATTATTTTTTTTCCCTCCCAGATAAAACATGACCGCCCCCTTAAAGAAAGAAACAACAATGTTTTGTCTGTTTTAGAGACTTTATAGGATCCCCAGTGCAGTGCCATGCACTTTTACAGTTTTTTATGACTTAGTGTGTACACTAAATTAATACAGAAATAAAAGAAGTGTAACAGAATACTGTGTTTGCATAATATAAATATGTGTACAATTGAAAACTAATTAAATATATTATAGCATATATGAAATCATTCTGACACCTTACATTTACATAATATTCATTAAGTGACAATGCAGGATTTGCATGAAAAAAGTGTCATCAAGCTGTTGGAAGCTCAGCTTTAAGTTGAATTTAAATTATTATAAATTACATTACCATAAAACAATCATTCTTTAAATAAATACATATAATGATTCTTCCTTAAGATAGCTTAATTAATTTTTAATTATAGAAATATAACTCCTTCATTTGTGCTTAAAAGTTTTCTACATAGATTACATTACCATAAAACAATCATTCTTTAAATAAGTACATATAATAATTCTTTGTATACAAACGCTCAGATAGCTTAATTCATTTTTAATTATATAAAAATATCTCCTTCATTTGCGCTTAAAAGTTTTCTTCAATGATTTGACACCAGGGCTGTCAGGCTAGAAAACAAAGAAAGGTTTGGGCTGTTAAGGGTTACATGATGTGTATTAGCAACACAATTCTTCTTCTAGCAAAAGTCGATAATTCCTGATATTTTCTACATCAGCTGATGTGCTATTGCTGGCTTGAGAGTAACCATGACAACAGCACCATGCAGGATGCAGCAATGAGACTGATCTTGTGGCTTACTCCGCTTGATACTTCTGTACATGTTAAGAAAAGGAAAGAAAGCAAAAATTTAGCAAACTATTTTTACATTTTTGTAGATTCATGATAAAACTACATGAGGTTTTGCTTACGTGATCCATCCACAGAGATATTGTTGATGTCAATGTTAAAAGCTGTGATGTTAGAAGCCGCTTTGATCAAAACATTTGCAATTTCAGTGTTACTAGGAAGAGATGTTGATGCAAATCCAAGATCCATGTTGTTGATGATTGAGCCATTGCTGCAAAATAAGTAAAATATTATTTTATTTGAACAATTCTATGATGAACAACCTTAAGATCTCATCATGTCAAATCATAAACAAGTTACCTGAATGACACCACTGTCAAAGAGCGGAATGAAGCAAATGTGTTTTGGTAAAGAGGTTTAAGCTGTGGAAATGAATAAAAAGAAAAAGAAACATTAAGTGTGTGTGCTTGCTTTTAAGGACTTGTTCTTTTAGACTAAATAAATTATGTTATTTGTACAACAAAGACTCCACAGTTGCCACATTTTTCTCTTCATGTACTTTCGGACACAATGGCTTCAGCCTTTAGTCAAGCCTTTTCAGACCACTTTAATCTTTCATTTTTATTCTTCTGTTGGGTTTAGGCAGAGTATGGACTGATAAAGTTGCTTAACATGGTATTGACACTTAGTTGTTATGCCTGATCTGACCATGTATCCTTGGCAGAGAAATGTTGAGATTATAATCTATATAATCTAGATTTCTATTGACATAAAAATCTCAATATTTATTCTAACCATACTTCATTCAAATTAGAAAGGTACTGAACTACCAATACTGTAAGATTTTAAGGATAGCATATACATTTGGCTGTGGTCAGAATAAAAAAGATCTAGACTTACTGTTGACTTTAACAATTCAGCTCGATTCGTAAATGCTTGAGATGATGGATTTGCCAAATCAATTGTGAATGTTTCTCCAGCAGATCTAAAAGTCACCCGTCTTGTTGTTATTGCCTCCACAGTTGTAGTAGTTGCAATAGTTGTGGTAGATATGGTGGTTGTAGAAGTTGTGGATGTATCTATCACAGCAGTTATAGATGTAATTGCTGTAGTTGAATTTGCAGTAGCTGTAGAATTTGTCGTTGTAGCTGTAATTGCTGTAGTTGTTGCTGCAGTTGCTGTAGTATCATTTGCAGTAGCTGTAGAATTTGATATGGGCGCTGCAGTTGTTGAATTGGTAAAAGGTGTTCCTATGAAAAATGATGAAATATTGATTTAAAAACAGAGAGAATAATACAGAAAAAAAAATTAAATAATCTTTAAAAATACATAGAGGTAAAAATTCTGTTTACTTGTACCATACACAGCGAATAAAAATTTAAGTACTTTTTCCTATTTACTTTAATATAAACATTTTCCAGATTGAATCACTGGAAGATATCAGTGTAGAAATGGCAAACATTCACACACACACACACACACACACATACACATGAAAAGTCAGATGTAAATTAATTGTAAATTATGTGAAACGGTTTTCGGCAGCTGTGTACTTACGTATTACTTGAATAGAGTCGCTTTCAAATGTAATATTGAAGTTTGTGCTGACATTAGTTACAGCCTGCACTAAAGTTTCTTGAACCTGTTCAGTAGTTGGGATTTCAGCAGCTGATGCCGTTTTATTGAACTCAACCCCCACCTCTGCTTCAGTATTATCTGATCGTGTTCTGGCTACAGCTGGTCTGCAATAAACAAACAAATATATAAAATTAAATTTAAGAAAAAATGTGAAAACTTACAAAGGTGTGTACTTCTATGTCTTTAATTTTTGATAAAATAATTAACTAATATAAATATCACTGAACATGGATAAATGTAATAATTGTGATTGTTGGATATAAAACCTTACCTAAAAGCAATGACAAAACTGCGGATGAAGAGCAAGCCGTATCTAGCCCGGTAGATGATATCATACTGTGGGAAGTAATCAAATGAAAAAATATAACAAATCTTGCCTTAAATGAGTTTAATGGCAAATGTAAACTGTTGTGATGTACAAATGAAAATGTTATTTACTCACCACAACTACCACTTGTTTTTCAAGTTCCTTAAACTGTTGGCTTTCTTTATTATTGAGTTCTTGAACAAATGGTTGAACCAAAGTTGCTGTAAGAATGAATACAGGTGGTGGAGCTACAGTTGTGGTAGTAGTGGTGGACAGTGCAACTGTTGGGGTTGATGGGGGAACTTTAGTTGTTGTTAGTGCAGCTACAGTTGTTGGGGCAGCTGTAGATGTTGCAGGGACTGCTGTGGTTGATGTTGGTGCAGCTGTGATTGTTGTTGCTGCAGTTTTTATTGTTGTTGGTTCAGTCGTGGTTGTTGTAGGGGCAGCTGTAATTGCTGTTGGTTTAGCTGTGGTTGTTTGTGCATCTGTAGGTATTGTTTGTGAAGGTGTAGTTGTTGATCCATTTGTGGTTATTGTTGATGCATCTGTAGTCATTGTCAATGCAGCTGAGGTTGTTGATTTATCTATAGTTGTTGGGGCAGCTGTGGTTATTGTTGATGTTTCTGTAGTCATTGTCAATGCAGTTGTGGTTGTTGTTAGTGCAGTTATCGTTGTTGGGGCAATTGTGGTTGTTGTTGGTGCAGCTGTAGTCGCTGTCTGCGCAGGTGAGGTTGTTGTAGGGGCATCTGTAGTAGTTGTTGGGGCATCTGTAGTTGTTGGTTCAGCTGTGGTTGTTGTTGGGGTATCTGTAGTTGTTGTTGGGGCATCTGTAGTTGTTGGTTGAACTGTGGCTGTTGTTGGGGCAACTGTAGTTGTTGGTTCAGCTGTGGTTGTTGTAGGGGCAGCTGTAGTTGTTGTTGGTTCAGCTGTAGTTGCTGATACTTCTGTACATGTTAAGAAAAATAAAACAAGGAATAAAGTTCACAAACTTTTATTGCAATTTTGGAGATTCGTGATAAAACTACAGGAGGTTTTGCTCACGTGATCCATCCACAGAAATGTTATTGATGTCAATGTTAAAGGTTGTGATGTTAGAAGCCACTCCAATCAAAACACTTGCAATTTGAGTGTTATTAGGAAGAGATGTTGATGCAAATCCAAGATCCATGTTGTTTATAATTGAGCCATTGCTGCAAAAGAAATAGAATATTACTTTATTTGTACAATTCCATGATGAACAACCTTAAGACTTTAACATATTAAATCATAAAAAGTTACCTGAATGAAACCACTGTCAAGGTGTTGAATGAAGCAAATGTGTTTTGGTAAAGAGGTTGAAGCTGCAGAAAAAACGATAAGAAAAAAAAGAAAAATTAAGTGTGTGCTTTCTTTTAAGGACTTGTTCTTTAAGACAAATTTATTTATGTAATTTGTACAACCCAGCATCCACAGCGTATAATCCCAACATTTCTCACACTATTTTCAATTACTTGAAACCACAGATGTGTTTATTCTATAACATTTATCAGCAAACGAGCCTTCTGCTATCCAAGCATGTGTCTTAAATATGGATAAACAAGGCTGCATCTTGAGTTTGGTGACAATGTTATCAGATGTTTGCAAAACCTTTCTCTTCATGTAGTTTTGGACACGCTTGCTTCAGCCTTTAATCAGTCCCTCTCAGACCACTTTTATCTTTCATATTTACTTTACTGTCAGGTTTTTGCAGAGTTTAAACTGATGTACCATGTTGTTATGCCTAATCTGACAATGTATCATTGGCAGAGAGATGTTGAGAATATAACCTATATACCCCAGATTTCTATAGAAAAAACTAATCTCAATGTTTTACTATAGCCAGATGTATGCATTTTGAAATAAAAGGGTACTGGAATACCTAATACTGTAAAATTATAACATATGTCAAATTTAAGGATATCATATATATTTGGCTATGGTTAGCCTAAAAAGAAATCCAGACTTACTGTTGACTTTAACAGTTCAGCTCGATGAGTGAATGCTTCAGATGATGCATTTCCCAAATCAATTGAGAACGTTTCTCCAGCAGATCTAAAAGTCACCCGTTTTGTCGTTGTTTGAGTAACTGTACTTCTCGTTGGAACAGCAGTGCTTGTCATAGGGAAAGCTGTTGTTGATGTTAGTTCAGATGTGATTGTTGTTGGTGCTTCTGTAGTGGTTGTTGATGCACCTACGGTTGTTGTTAGTACATCTGAATTTGTTGTTTGTTCACCAATGGTTACTGTTGGTCCGGCAGTTGTTATTATTGAGGGACTTGTAGTTGTTGGTTCAGCTGTGGTTGTTGTTGGGGTATCTGTAGTGTTTGCTTCAGCTGCGGTTGTTGTTGGGGCATCTGTAGTTGTTGGTTCAGCTGTGGTTGTTGTTTGGGCATCTGTATTTGTTGGTTCAGCTGTGGTTGTTGTTGGGACATCTGTAGTTATTGTTGGTTCAGCTGTCGTTGTTGTTGGGGCATCTGTAGTTGTTGATGGGGCATCTGTAGTTGTTGGTTCAGCTGTGGTTGTTGTTGGGGCATCTGTAGTTGTTGGTTCAGCTGTGGTTGTTGTTGGGCTATCTGTAATTACTGTTGGTTCAGCTGTGGTTGTTGTTGGGGCATCTGTAGTTGTTGTTGGTTCAGTTGTTGTTGTTGTTGGGTTATCTGTAGTTGATGTTAGTTCAGCAGTGGTTGGTGTTGGGGTATCTATATTTGTTGTTGGATTATGTGAAGTTGTTGTTTGTTCAGCTGTGGTTGTTGTTGGTTCAACTGTGGTTGTTGTTGGTGCATCTGTAGTTGTTGGTTCAGCTGAGGTTGTTGGTGGGTTGTCTGTAGTTGTTGATGGTTCAACTGTTGTTGTCATTGGTTCAACTGTGGTTGTTGTTGTGACGACTGTGGTTGTTGTTGGATCAGGTGCGCGTGTTGTTGGGTTATCTGTAGTTGTTGTTGGTTCTGCTGTCGTTGTTGTTGGGCTACCTGTAGTAGTTGTTGGTTCAGCTGTGGTTGTTGTTGGGGCATGTGTAGTTGTTGTTGATTCAGCTGTGGTTGTTGTTGGTTCAACTGTGGTTGTTGTTGGGGCATCTGTAGTTGTTTGTTCAGCTGCGGTTGTTGTTGGGGCATCTGTAGTTGTTGGTTCAGCTGTGGTTGTTGATGGGATATCTCTAGTTGTTATTGGGGCATCTGTAGTTGTTGGTTCAGCTGTCGTTGTTGTCGGAGCGCCTGTTGTTGTTGTTTTAGCTGTGGTTGTTGTTGGGGCATCTGCAGTTGTTGGTTCAGCTGCGGTTATTGTTGTGGCATCTATAGTTGTTGGTTCAGCTGTGGTTGTTGTTGGGGTATCTGTAGTTGTTATTGGGGCATCTGTAGTTGCTGGTTCAGCTGTGGTTATTGTTGTGGCATCTGTAGTTGTTGTTTCAGCTGTGGTTGCTGTTGGTGTAACTGTGGTTGTTGTTGGGGCATCTGTAGTTGTTGGTTCAGCTGTGGTTGTTGATGGGATATCTCTAGTTGTTATTGGGGCATCTGTAGTTGTTGGTTCAGCTGTCGTTGTCGGGGCGCCTGTAGTTGTTGTTGTTTCAGCTGTGGATATTGTTGGGGCATCTGTAGTTGTTGGTTCAGCTGCAGTGATTGTTGTGGCATCTATAGTTGTTGGTTCAGCTGTGGTTATTGTTGTGGCATTTGTAGTAGTTGTTCGTTCAGCTGTGGTAGTTGTTGGGGCTTCTGTAGTTGTTGTTTCAGCTGTGGTTGTTATTGGGGTATCTGTAGTTGTTGTTGGGGAATCTGTAGTTGTTGGTTCAACTGTGGTTGTTGTCGGGGCGTATGTAGTTGTTGGTTCAGCTGTGTTTGTTGTTGGGGTATTTGTAGTTGTCGGTTCATCTGTAGTTGTTGTTTCAGCTGTGGTTATTGTTGTGGCATCTATAGTTGTTGGTTCAGCTGTGGTTGTTGTTGGGGTATCTGTAGTTGTTATTGGGGCATCTGTAGTTGTTGGGTCAGCTGTGGTTGTTGTCAGGGCGCCTGTAGTTGTTGTTTCAGCTGTGGTTGTTGTTGGGGCATCTGTAGTTGTTGTTGGTCCAGCTGTGGTTGTTGTTAGTTCAGCTGTGGTTGTTGTTGTGGCATCTGTAGTTGTTGTTGGGGCATCTGTAGTTGTTGTTTCAACTGTGGTTGTTGTTGGGGCGCCTGAAGTTGTTGTTGTTTCAGCTGTGGTTGTTGTTGGGGCATCTGTAGTTGTTGTTGGTTCAGCTGTGGTTGTTGTTGGTTCAACTGTGGTTGTTGTTGGTTCAGCTGTGGTTATTGTTTTGGCATCTGTAGTTGTGGTTGGGGCATCTGTAGTTGTTGGTTCAACTGTGGTTGTTGTTGGGGCAAATGTAGTTGTTGGTTCAGCTGTGGTTGTTGTTGGGTCATCTGTAGTTGTTGTTGGTTCAGCTGTGGTTATTGTTGTTAGTTCAGCTGTAGTTGTTGTTGGTGCATCTGCAGTTATTGGTTCAACTGTGGTTGTTGTTGGGACAACTGTAGCTGTTGGTTCAGCTGTGGTTGTTGTTGTGGCATCTGTAGTTGTTGTTGGGGCATCTGTGGTTGTTGTTGGGGCATCTGTAGTTGTTGTTGGGGCATCTGTGGTTGTTGTTGGGGCATCTGTAGTTGTTGTTTCAGCTGTGGTTGTTGTTGGGGTGTCTGTAGTTGTTGTTGGGGCATCTGTAGTTGTTGGTTCACCTGTCGTTGTTGTCGGGGCACCTGTAGTTGTTGTTGTTTCAGCTGTGGTTGTTGTTGTGGCATCTATAGTTGTTGGTTCAACTGTGGTTGTTGTTGGGGCAACTGTAGTTGTTGGTTCAGCTGTGGTTGTTGTTGGGGTATCTGTAGTTGTTATTGGGGCATCTGTAGTTGTTGGTTCAGCTGTGGTTATTGTTGGGGCGCCTGTAGTTGTTGTTGTGTCAGCTGTCGTTGTTGTTGGTTCAGCTGTGGTTGTTGTTGTGGCCTCTGTAGTTGTTGTTGGGGCATCTGTAGTTGTTGGTTGAGCTGTGGTTGTTGTTGGGGTGTCTGTAGTTGTTATTGGGGCATCTGTAGTTGTTGGTTCAGCTGTGGTTGTTGTCGGGGCGCCTGTAGTTGTTGTTGTTTCAGCTGTGGTTGTTGTTGGGGCATCTGTAGTTGTTGTTGGTCCGGCTGTGGTTGTTGTTAGTTCAGCTGTGATTGTTGTTGTGGCATCTATAGTTGTTGTTGGGGCATCTGTAGTTGTTGGTTCAACTGTGGTTGTTGTTGGGGTATCTGTACTTGTTGTTGGGGCATCTGTAGTTGTTGGTTCAGCTGTGGTTGTTGTTGGGGTATCTGTACTTGTTGTTGGGGCATCTGTAGTTGTTGGTTTAGCTGTGCTTGTTGTTGGGGCATCTGTAGTTGTTGGTTCAGGTGTGGTTATTGTTGTGGCATCTGTAGTTGTTGTTTTAGCTGTGGTTGTTGTTGGGGTATCTGTAGTTGTTGTTGGGGCATCTGTAGTTGTTGGTTCAGCTGTGGTTGTTGTCGGGGCGCCTGTAGTTGTTGTTGTTTCAGCTGTGGTTGTTGTTGGGGCATCTGTAGTTGTTGTTGGTTCAGCTGTGGTTGTTGTTGGGGTATCTGTAGTTGTTGGTTCAGCTGTGTTTATTGTTGTGGCATCTGTAGTTGTTGTTTCAGCTGTGGTTGTTAATGGGGTATCTGTAGTTGTCGTTGGAGCATCTGTAGTTGTTGGTTCAGCTGTAGTTGCTGATACCTCTGTACATGTTAAGAAAAATAAAACAAGGAATAAAGTTCACAAACTTTTATTGCAATTTTGGAGATTCGTTATAATACTACATGAAGTTTTGCTCACGTGATCCATCCACAGAAATGTTATTGATGTCAATGTTAAAGGTTGTGGTGTTAGAAGCCACTCCAATCAAAACACTTGCAATTTGAGTGTTATTAGGAAGAGATGTTGATGCAAATCCAAGATCCATGTTGTTTATAATTGACCCATTGCTGCAACAGAAATAGAATATTATTTTATTTGTACAATTCCATGATGAACAACCTTAAGACTTTAACATATTAATCATAAAAAGTTACCTGAATGAAACCACTGTCAAGGAGTTGAATGAATCAAATGTGTTTTGGTAAAGAGGTTGAAGCTGCAGAAAAAAAGATAAGAAAAAAAAGAAACATTAAGTGTGTGCCTTCTTTTAAGGACTTGTTCTTTAAGACAAATTTATTTATGTAATTTGTACAACCCAGCATCCACAGCGTATAATCCCAACATTTCTCTGATATGGGAATATCTAATTTGTGTCCTAAAATGACCATCTGTATACTATTGGTGTTATATAACTGCTTGTTCCCAAGTGACCACCTGCATGTTATATTATTCTGCTTGTTTTGGGAACTGTGTAAC